>NC_134087.1:201602123-201905153 GCF_000715075.1 Nicotiana tabacum
TTTTGTGGTGGCCGGGGATTATATGGAGCTTGGTAGGAATGGTTATTTCTGGGATGTGGAGCTTGGTCTTGGTTGTAATGCTATTGTGGCCGTGCGTAAGGTTGCGTATTCATCACCGCATAATGAGGTAATGCCACGACATAAGCTGCATCTTGATATGGGTAATAGTGTTGTGGTGTTCTTTGTGGCATATAAGAGTGATCAAAGGATCGACGAGGCTCGCTCAAACCCGAAGCTATCATGGTTCTCTCCTCCCTCTTTTTACGATTAGCTAAATCCCCTCAACCATTCTGGATGGCTTGGGAGGTAGATTTCAAGGCATCTTGACTCAATATCCGGCCAGTTTTCAGACCGTTCTCTACCATCTCCCCGATTTTGATAGCCTCGGAAAACGGTTTGCCTATAGCGGACATTATATTCTAGAAGTAATCAGCCTCTTGGGCCGGTAAGAAGACTATAACCATTTTGGCCTCATCCATAGGCGGTTTCACTCTGGCGGCCTACTCTCGCCATTTGATATCATACTCACGGAAACTTTTCACAATTTTCTTCTTCAAATTAGATAGGGAGTTTCTATTTGGTGCAATGTCGACGTTATACTGGAATTGTTCTGACAAAATCTCGGGCTAAATTGTCCCATATGTGCCAGTGGTAGATTTCCTGATCCATATACCATTCCGAGGCGATTCCTGTTGAGCTTTCTCCGAAGTAGGCCATCAACAACTCTTCTTTCCCACCAGCCCCTCTCAGCTGATTACTATTTCTTTTAAGATGGGCAATTGAGTCTCCATGACCATCATACTTCTCAAACTTTGGCATTTTGAAACCGACAGGTAGATGATCATTTGGGAACATGCACAAATCTGAATAGGAAACATATTTTTGGCCAATCAGACATTGTATATTTTTCAAGCTTTTTCCAAGCTTCTCATCTTTCGAGCCATTTCTTCCTGCTCGGGATTCCTAACTGCTCTTTCTTGTTTGATCATGGAATCATATTATGGCTATTAAGCGTATGATTCCGGAGTAACATTAGTCATATTAGGCTGGAAGTACGGGCCTTGGAAGGTGAATCCTGAGGGTTCAAAGCATGGACTGGGCACAGTTGGTTGTGCCATCGTAAAGGCTGGTAGTGCAGTGAACAATGTTAGAGGTACCCTTGAAAACGGTGCTTGGGGAAGGACCTCAAAAGGCATACCGATAAAGTTGGATGACATAGAAGGGTAACCAAATGGGACAAATGGTTTGGTCATGGGGATGTTGGTGGTTCCACCCATCCTAGGGATCAGCTCGGGAAATCTAGGGATTGTACTTGGTAGTTCTATACCATTGTATCAGATGTCCCACATTTCCAACATGAGAAAGCGTAACCTCTTATTTTCTTCAACAGTGGGCGATTCAGGTTGTGAGATAACCAGTGTAGTGTTATCCTCAGGATCGATAATGCGGAGGCTGCTTTCTGAAGACATAGGATCCATTTCTTTGGATCTTGTAAAATAGGGGTGAGAAGCCAGATTACCAACAAAACCAACCACCTGAACGAATCTAGCTAGTTTGCAAACACAACAAACTTGTCAGTTTTGAGACATCTAATAGATAGAAAATTGCACATAGGGGATCCAGTGCACCTGGACAGTTAAACATTTCTAAAATGCTTTTGCAACGACTGCATGTTTCACCCCAGTTTTTCACTATCATTTCTCACTTTTTCTTTTATTTTTACTCTCTTTATTCGTTTTCTTTGTCATTCCCGGTTTTCTCCCGTTGTTGTCACTTCTGGTTTTTTCTTTTGTTTTTACCACACTTTTCTTTCCTTTCTTTTACTTATTGTCCCTTAATCTCTCTCTTTTTGCTGATCTTCACTTAGATTAATTATGGCTATGATCGAATTAGATGGAGATTACCTACGTATCATGACACTGCATGAATCAGATCATTATGAAATGAAAGTAAAGATATTTTTTAGGATTTTCAACATTTCATTAATAAAAAATCTAAGGACAAGATGTGGGAAACGCGCCTTAGGTGGTTTGGTCATGTGAGGAGGAGGATCACAGACGCATCGGTGAGAAGGTGTGAGATGTTGACATTGGAGGGCCTACGGAGATGTATATGTATGCCAAAGAAGAGGTGGGGAGAGGTGAATAGACAAGACATGGTACATCTTCAGCTAACCGAGGACATGACCCTTGATAAGAAGATATGGAGGTCGAGGATTAGAGTAGTTGAGTAGGTAGTCTGGAGTGTTCATAATAGTATTGACACGCAGTCTCAATTTCTGTTGGTAGTAGGTTTTATGTCTAACCGTTATTTTCTTTCATTGTTGATCACCTTACTGTCTTGTTATTTTTATTCTGCTTTTATATGGCTTTTTAGTACTGTCCCTTCTTGTCTATATTTTTATTAATGTGGTGCTTATACTTTCCTGAGCCGAGGGTTTATTGGAAACAACTCCTCTATCCTCACAAGGTAGGGGTAAGGTCTGCGTACACACTACCATTTCCAGACCCCACAGTATGAGATATTACTAGGTATGTTGTTGTTGTTGTTGCATTAATAAAAATCTTTTTGCTTTTTTTTCCATTACAAAGACTCAAAGACATTGATAACTGACTTAAAGAAAAACATACATACTTAAAACAAAATAGCAATACACTCGAAATGGACGAAAAGACAAACAGACTTGATGAGAGAAAAAAGTAAAATACAAACTCAAAGACTTGAACAATAAGAACACAACTGTGCTTCAACGGTTATTCTAGGGGCCCGCGGGATATCAGCCGGTCTCGGCACGGGCCTTCTTGTAAGCTCTTCCTAAAGGAGCTCGAGGTCGGCCATGACATGGCGAGCAAAAGATAGTACCAAGTGGAAGAACATAGCTCGAGTCATATTTTCACACTCATGGAATTTCATTGTAGTGTAATAGGATATTTCTTTAATTCTATGCTTAATGGCACCCTTCTCCTAGAGTAATTGTCTAATCTGCTGCTTCTGAACTTCCGTTATTTGCATAGACTTGTTGTTTTGATCCTGTAACTGCAGCACACTTCCTTCCAATTGATTAATCAATGCATAATAATGTTCCAATTTACAATTTGCCTGCTGACCCATTTCGTTTTTGAGGGTGGCCAACTCTTTCCTTAAAACCGTGACTTCTCTATCATATCTCCGCTTTAACTGGGGGATGACCTTGTCTGTTCTTCTGCATCTTTTGCCAATTTTGCTCGAGCTTTTGGTAAATTTTTCTCAGCCTTTGTCAGGTCGGCCGCATAGTCATGCACTTTTCGCCTTAGGTTGATTTTGATCCTTTCATCTCTTTCACTTCTTATCAATGTTTCGACGACTATTTTCATTTCCCGGATTTGAGCTCGGAGGGATTCGTTTTCCCGGGCCAAACTTTTCTTTTCACCCTCATCTTCAGCGGCTTGCAATCCACTTTCAAATGTGATGGTTCTGATCTGATGCTCTAGCTCGCTAATGGTGGTCCGGTATTTGTTTTCTTTGGCTAACTAGACCCATTGTTCTTGTGCCCCATCGGTGACTTGTCGGACATGAGGCCTTTTGGCGGGTTGTTCTGGCTCTTGATCGACCCAAGATCTCTTACCACACCATGATGTGTAATTAGACTCTACCTCACCAGAAGATAAATCCTGCACCCAAGTCTGTGGCTCCAAAAATCTACATTGATGCCAAATCTGGCAAACCCTTTCTTCCGAAGAAGCAGCCCCTGGGCATAGCTCAATACCCGTGCACTCAGATCTTCGTCATGGGGGATTGTTTGATACCTTCCCAATTGGCGTAAAACCCGGTGTAGAGCATATGGTTGAATACACCAAAGACCCATCAATAAAAGAAAGCACACTTCGACAGACATGTAGATAACTTTGTTGACCGAGAGCCAAATGAAAGTTCACTTAATTTTCTTTGTGGATAAAGAACCTAGATGTGTGAACCATGCTTCAATACCTTCCGGCAACTCATAGCCGTTTACCCTATTTTCATATTCTTCGATGCAACTGAGCCTCAATTAGATCAACCCTGAGCTTAATCTTCAGAAGACTAGTGAGCCCACCTAACACCTTAGTCACAGAATGTTTGCTGACCTCCCCCAGGTCATTCCACCATATGTGGAGTCTTAGTGGAATCTCATCTATGACTCGAAAAGGTAAATTCTCAACTGTGCTCATTTTGCACGCAAATTGAGGACAAATGATCAAAACCGACACATTTTCAATACACAAAGTGGCTAATATTGAAAATTCAGTTCATTAAATTCAGTAACAAAACAGGGGCTGCTTTTGCAAATACGACCCTTCAGCACTTGAAGAAAGTTTTCAGGGCTTGTTTCTGCTAACTGATGTTGATTAAAGGAAAAGACTAACTTGGATTTACATTGTGGCCATTCTTGCGAAAATAGCCTTCCGACATCCAAGGAGAACGCTTTAAGGTTATTTCGACAAGAATGACCCAATATGATGACCATGTTTCAAAAAGTTCTTATTTTTGTTAATTTTGGTTTTAGCACGGTCGCTCAACTATTAATAATTGGCCTAATTATCTGATTTATTACATGTTTAAAGACTTGTGTTAATTTTTACCTTCTAACTGCTTCTAATAATTTATTTAACCACTTTTAGTATTTATGAAATTTATTTGAATAAGTCGCGATGTCGCACACTTATTGTTCTTGTACATATTGCAAATTGTGTCACGTGAAACGCACCCGCGATTGACAACATGTTTATTATTATTATTTGAAGTTATGGTCAAGTCACGTGAAACACACACTCGAATTGGGGCAATATATCATGACTATGCCACGGGAACCGTACCCATAGTCACGATGATTTATTTAAATGCGCCTAAAGCAAACTACGATATTCAGATTATTTTCCTAAAGCTAATTTGAGATTATTGTAAGGACTATGCATATGGATAAGTATAGTGGTATAAGAGGGAAGATTTAACCTTTATAAATAGCTAAACAATCAACAATCAACATTCTGCCATATATACAAATGTGGGGCAGTTATGTTGTTTAGGGCCTAAGTCCGTATAACCTTGATTCACAAGAAAATTATGAGGCGGGTTTAGATCTTGGTATAAGATCGCAGATTGTATGCACATTTTATGAATCAGGCATGCACAATTTTTATCGCTGAAATCTAAGAGAGAATGCACACAAATTAAGGGTTACTTTACACATTTAAAGTCAAATTATAATTACCAATGATTTAAATACATGCCCATGGAATTCAACTAGTGAGAAAAGATGAATGTATTTATATGTAAGCGGTGTCCTATTGATTCTAATTTCATTGTTTTAATCAAGAACAAAGGCGCAAACAGACATAAATGTCCAAGTCCTCAATGACTTTCCTTGGTGAAGCCCGAAATCTGTCATTAATTAAACGAGCCACTGTATGACCAATTCTATCTCTTAGGCCCAATAGAGTGAATTTAACTTCAAAAATTACAGAAAAGCTGTTAGCATGGACTATAAAGCCAAATCTGCAGTTATTCAAGCCCAACATTGACTTGCAATTAATTTGAATAACGTAAGAGGTTCATAGCCTAATTGAATCGAATTAATTACATCAATTAAAACAACCAATCAATTATAGACATTATTTTAACATCCAGTCTCAAATGCTATAAAATTACACATCTATAGTTACTACTTTGATTGAGGAATCACTACACTCTAATAAACAGAACTCATCGAGCTAGCTTTTCAAAAGGTAAATCTGAACAACAAGTGACCAGATTCTCAAGTTCATCACCCTTGAAGGCACCTTGCACATGAATCCTAGTTAAACTCAGTAGAAATTCTAGTAATGAACCATACATGAGTGATAACAACTAAGATGACTTAGTTCAAATATATAGTTAATACCATATGTTTTTTAAACAAAGATGGACATCTAAACAATACTTCATAAAAAACATACCAGAACTATAGAATCAGAAATGAACATTGCATAGACAAGTTAAGATTTCATTAGAATCTAAAACAAAGATAACAAAGATGGATGAATGCACCTACTAGCAGAGAAACAACAATAGAGAAACAAAGAGAGATCCGAACTTTAAAACTAGAGCTCAACCACAACAAAATGAGCACAACAGACAAATTGTGAATTTTCTTTAACTCCAAAAGCTATAAAACCCAAAATTTACAGCAACAGAGTAGGACTTCGAAAAATAACCTTGAATCATTTTTTTTCTTTTCTTTGTATTTAGATTGAATGTTTTAGAGTGTTTTTCTTTGAGAGTACATATGAAATGAAGAAACGAGTGTGAGGTTTCTGCCCAGAATTCCAGTCTGTGTGAGTGAGAGTATGTGTGCTCTTATATAAAGTATAGGGGGTGTCCGATATGAGAAAAAGGGAGGGAATATAAGGGAATATGTCAGCTGAAAATTAAGGAATATGCATCTTTTTTAACTGAAAAATGTACAGCTGTGCTTCAACCTATTTTTCCTATTTTTCAGCCCCCTTTGCTTCTGAAATTAATCCCTTTTTAACTCCATATGCAACCTAATTCTTTTGTTTTATTATACTTTAACCCCTCTCTAGAAGTTTCCTACTCAACTACTTAAGATTCCTGATTTTCTTATTTCTTTTAGCTCCCCTGATATTTTAGTAACTACAAACAGCTATCACAAAACTTAGATGAGTTAAAAATCAAAGCACAACAAACAATATTCAAACTTCAACCTATTTTAAGTACTTAATCTAATTTAAATATGTAATTAACTAATCTACATCACTTTAGCCTAATTAAATTGGCTATTATGCATCTGGAACATTAGCCTAACACAAAATTAACGAATTTAAAATCTAAACTAATCTAGAACATGCTGAACATATGGAAAACACGTTAACCTCGACCGTTTCTAGTGATCACCGCCATTGCATGCCCAGTATTGTTCCCACCCTTCGGGTTTACTACCGTATCACTAGGTAGAGCCCCCTTAGGGTGAGTATTCAAAGATTGTGAAATCTAGCCAAGTTGAACTTCCAAGTTTCGGATTGAAGTATTGTAGGATGCCGACTGAGCATTAGAGTTGGCACTCTTTTTCAATATTTTTTCAAACATCATCTCGATCCTTCCCATCACATTGTTTGACGAGCTAGGACCTTGGGACGGAAATGGAGGTGGATCGTTTGGTTGTTGATACATTGGAGGTCATTGAAAACCTTGCCCCCGATTTCCTTGATTGCCATTATTCCAATCCCATTGGTTGTTGTTTCCTCCCCAATTCTTGTTGTTGCCACTCCAGTTTCCCTGGTTGTTCTGGTTTCCCCAATTTTGATTGTTGTTCCCCTGGTTGCTATTTCCCTGTTGGTTTTGATTCCCCCAATTGCCTTGGGATCTCCACTGTTGTTGTTGGTTAGGAGCATTGCCCCTTTGTCCTTGGTAATTGTTCACATATTGGACTTCTTCACTTTGCTCATCATACCCATCATCTTGGTTGAAACCACTTCTACCTTGCTCATATTGATTCAGATTTCCTTGACTTTGTTGTCCTCTTTGTCGCCTTTTGTTGACCAACATGTTTACACCTTCTATAGCATTGACTTGTCTCGGTACTTGAACTTGTTGCAATTGAGCTTTAGCCAATTGGTTTATTATTGTAGTCAACTCCGCTATTGCCTGGCCATGGTTATGGAGCTTGTTGTACAAGTGAATGACAGTGGGGTAACCCTGTGGCACATTAGCTCGACTTTGCCAAGATGAGGAAGTATCAACCATCTCATCAAGAATATCACATGCCTCAGCATAAGGGAGCTTCATGAAATTACCCCCTGTCACACCTCCTTTTTCCGCCCCGCGAGGGTGCGTGGGATTTTTCTCCAATTAAAGGACAGTCGAAACGGGATTTGTTTGTTTGTTTCAGAGTAGCCACCTGGGAATTTTAAGGCGTCCCAAGTCACCAATTTTAATCCCTGAATCGAGGAAAATATGACTCTGTTTGTTATTCTGCGAACCAGAAATCCTGAGTAAGGAATTCTGTTAATTCGGGAGAAGGTGTTAGGCATTCCCGAATTCCGTGGTTCTAGCACGGTCGTTTAACCATTTTTATATTTGGCTTAATTATCTTGATTTACTAAATACCTTTTCCTTATTGCCCGATTTTATTACCGCTTTCTGTTTAGACTGTTTACAATTATATAAACGAATCACGCGTACGTATATTCGTATTATATACCTTTTATAATTGTAGAGAATCGTGCCCCGCATACGTGTACACAAAAAGGTTGATAATATTTTTATATTTTTATTATAAAAAATTTAATTGATATTCGAATTTATGCTTAAAATAAAATTAAGAACATTCGCCTTTCTTAAATAGTGAACCGCACATCTCGGGTTTTATAAAATTAATTTAATATCCTCCGACGAATCTCTTTTTATTAAAATTATGGCTCAAAGTTGCGCGAACGCATAATCCGAACTGCTTTAAAAAAAATGTAATTTAGGCCACGCGAACGTATCCCTAATTTCACAAAAATATTCTTGATAAAATTCTCTACAAATTGTTTATTGCATCCACTTATTTTTATATGAAAGCCATAGAGAAACACTGATTTAGATATCTCTAAATTTTCTTGAAAAGAATTCAAAAGTTATTATGTGTTGACCGCAAGTCTTATTTTACGCGTATGAATTATATACCTCAAAACTATTCAAAGTTTAAAGAATTAATGATATGAAGAAAGAAACAAACAACATGTAACTAAAAAAAAACTACCATTTTTATCGTGGATACAACATTAATATATCCAAAAATCGAATCGCATATAAAACTGGAAAAGAATTAATTTGATAAACAAATTAATAGTTTCTGAAGAATTTTCATTGTTATATTTAATGCGAACTCTTATTTCTACATATCCTTGACATAAAATGTTGCAATTCGTGCTTATAAATCCCATATCCTTCTCATATACTTGTTTTTAGTCCAAAGTTATAATTGTTTAGTTAATTTGTTTACAATGGTAGATAAGAATCAAGTTGATAAGAAAGAGAACTATTATACAAATTGATTCAATAAAATTGCATCACATGCAATATAGTTGTACGTCTGAACCATTCCTAATATTCTAACCTCGTAACGAATTATATCAACTCACCTTTCACTTATGGTTATACATGTAACTGTTATCATGCCATGTACGAACAACATACAACTTACATCAATCTAGTTTTAAATAAAATCGGACTTTTGTGACAAAATATGCTAGTAATGTAGTTTCTTGATGTTCCATACTATTCCATACTTAGCCAACAATATCATAAGATTGAATTAATGGCTAGTTTTCTGCCATGTTCCCTATCTTATAATTTGAATATAGCTATACTTAATGAAATTATGAAATAAATAACATTATTACAAAGCTTATGCGAATTTCAAAGGGATGATTAACTAACAGTTCTCACATCAAATGTAAGCTACTATATTAACCAACTGAAACAAAACTGAAATTTAAACTAATAGATTTAAACGAGTAAAAGACATAATTATAATTCCGAACTTCATTTATTTGACAATGTTGAAGCTTTCCACAACATGAGTCTAAAATATATACCTGATATTGGAAGCAAAAGAAAATGAAGATGAAAATCAGCAGCAGTAATAACAGTACAGCCCAGCAACAACAGCCCAGCAACAGTAACAACCCAGGAAAAGAGTTTGCAAACCAGTAGAGCAGTAATCCCAAAAACAAAAGCTTCAAGCTTTGAATGAAACAACAACAATTAATACTGATTTCAAACAAAGAAAGCAGAAGATTTTTTTTATTAGTTTTTATTTTTATTTTGAAAGCTTAAATATTTTCGGAATTTTTCTTTCTCTTAAATGTTCAGCCCTTTTTTCTCTCTATTTCTGTATTCTCTTGTATCTGTGTGTTTATCTCTATCTGTGTTCTATTTTCTGTTTGATTTCAAGACTTCTACTTATATAACCCATCCCATAAATCTTTCAATCAATTAAAATCAATACTTTTTCTCTACCAAACTCATTATCTTCCCACTCATCCCCATTACATTAAATAAACATATCACACCACCCCATTATATTTTGTCCCCCATGCCTAACATAAATAAATACAAGATTCCCCCACTAAATTTTGTCTTGTCCCCCCTTTATATTAAACAACTATATCACAAACCACCCCATTTCATTTTGTCCCCCATGCTTCATATAAACAATTACAAAATGTACAATTCCTAAACTACCCCTCCGACCTTATTGCAAATTACTATTTTACCCCCGAACGTACTACAAATTACCAAACTACCCCATCAGCTATAACAAACAATTAATCAAACTTAATCCAAAATATAGACAATATGATCAATTTCTAACAATGTTCAAACAACAAATTTCATGAACATGATTTCTTCAACATTTCAACAACAAATCACATGAACATAAATTGAACAACAAAGAACAACTAAAATTTGATTGAACAATATTTTAGCAACAAACAATCCTATTTTCGGATTCAACAACAACAACAAACAAGTATATTTAGATTTCTAAATTCAATAATAATGAACTTAAAATCAACTCTAACAACATTACAACAAACAATTCCTATATTAAACTTTAAACAAGATTACAAGACAAATTCAAGAAATAATCATAAATGACAAACAAGAAATCAAACTATACAAATTTCGGATTCAAGAACAATCAAACAAAGTATGAACATGAATTAAATCTATTTTAAACAACAAACTTGACGGATTAAATGACTCAAACAACATTAATAATTTCTGGAAAATACATAACAACATGAAACAAATTGAAGAAATAATCAATTAAATTTCAATTTGAATCTAACAAACAATAAACTAACAAAATTTTACCTAAACAATAAAACAAACATGAAATAAACATGAAAAACAAATTAATCAATTTACCATTTTAAATCTGAAAATTAATTCAACAAAACATATGAACAAACTAAAAAATTATTTCAACGACGAACAAACAAAACAAGAATAGAATCATTTAACGATTTTAACTTCCAGAAATATAAAAACGTAATATGGACAAAAACAAAACTCAAAAACAACTAACCGGAGATGAATCAACGACAAACTCGATTGTAAACAAATCTGTCCGAGCCTCGACCAAAGCTCGAACGAATGACGACGAAGACGAAGGCAAGATGAAGTAGCAGCCACAACGTTAGTGAGGCAGTAGCAACTTCGTCATTTGTTCGACGCGAAGGCAGCCTGGAACGTGAGCAACAATGGTGAGCTCAAGCTGGAATGGAGCAGCAACTGGTCGACGCCGAACAACAGCAGCTCGACGAGGCAGGAGCTGGAGCAGTTGGAACGATGAAGTGAGCAGCATCGCGGCAGCAGTAGCTCGAAGGAAGGAGGAGAAGTAGCTGCGACGAAGCCGACGGGGATGAAGGCAGATGAAGCAGCTGCGTGAGCAGCAGCAGTAGTTCGTCGAGCTCCAACTTGAGCAGCATGGACGTCGAGCTCCACCTCGTCGGACTGGTCTACTTGGACGTGAAGTTGAGGGCAGCTATGGTCGAGCTTTGAGCTTGCCATGGATGACGAAGCTCGATGGAGGAGGGTAGCTATGGAGTTGTTGGTGTGTGTGTGTGTGAGTGTGACGTGAGTGTTTGTTAATGGCGTTTGGATGTGAGGGAGTGGGGTCGAGGGCAGCCATGGTTGTGTGCTTGAGGAAGCTTGAGGAAGAAGAAGAAGATAGGAGGGGGGGGGGGGGGATGGTTTAGGTCTTTTAGGGTTTTGTTTTTGTTTTGTTTTGTGTTGTTTGTAAGATAATAGGGGTGTTGGGTTATGGACTGGGTCGACCCATTTCGAAATGGACTGGGTCGTAGGGAAGATTGGACCATTTTTTGGGCCTGTGGCTTGAAATTGAAGAAGAGGCCCAATTCCGACTTTCTTTATATTTTCGCTCTCTTTTCTTCTTTTATTTCTCTAAAACTAAATTATAAAAATACTTAAACTATTATTAAGAACTAAATTAAGTTATAAAAGCGCAAATTAACTCCAAATAACAATTAACGCACAATTAAGTAATAATTAAGCATAAACTTGTATATTTGGACATTAAATGCTAAAAATGCAAACGATGCCGAACAGCAGCAACTCGACGAGGCAGGATCTAGAGCAGTTGGAACGATGAAGTGAGCAGCATCGCGGCAGCAGTAGCTCGAAGGAAGGAGGAGAAGTAGCTGTGACGAAGCCGACGGGGACGAAGGCAGCTGAAGCAGCCGCGTGAGCAGCAGCAGCAGTTCGTCGAGCTCCAACTCGAGCAGCCATGGACGTCGAGCTCCACCTCGTCGGACTGGTCTACTTGGACGTGAAGTTGAGGGCAGCTATGGTCGAGCTTTGAGCTCGCCATGGATGACGAAGCTCGATGGAGGAGGGTAGCTATGGAGTTGTTGGTGCGTGTGTGTGTGAGTGTGACGTGAGTGTTTGTTAATGGCGTTTGGATGTGAGGGAGTGGGGTCGAGGGCAGCCATGGTTGTGTGCTTGAGGAAGCTTGAGGAAGAAGAAGAAGATAGGAGGGGGGGGATGGTTTAGGTCTTTTAGGGTTTTGTTTTTGTTTTGTTTTGTGTTGTTTGTAAGATAATAGGGGTGTTGGGTTATGGACTGGGTCGACCCAGTTTGAAATGAACTGGGTCGTAGGGAAGATTGGACCATTTTTTGGGCCTGTGGCTTGAAATCGAAGAAGAGGCCCAATTCCGACTTTCTTTATATTTTCGCTCTCTTTTCTTCTTTTATTTCTCTAAAACTAAATTATAAAAATACTTAAACTATTATTAAGAACTAAATTAAGTTATAAAAGCGCAAATTAACTCCAAATAACAATTAACGCATAATTAAGTAATAATTAAGCATAAACTTGTATATTTGGACATTAAATGCTAAAAATGCAAACGATGCCTATTTTTGTAATTTTTTATTTTTTGTAAAACAAATTTAATTACTAACAATTGTAGAATTAAATCCAAAATGCGACATCTTTTTGTATTTTTATTAATTTAACAAATAAACATGCACAGACAAATACAAATAATTATTCAAAATATCACAAAATATCACAAAATTGCACACCAAGAAAAATCATTTTATTTTTGAAATTTTTTGGGAGTAATTCTCATATAGGGCAAAAATCACGTGCTTACAGCTGCCCCTCTTTGCCCGAAGACACGAAGGGTTTTCGTGCAAAGATAAAGCGAGCGATTTTTGCCCATCCGAGTACTCCGTGTGAAGCATTTTTTTTTTGAAAAAGATTTGACCGAACCTTTGCTTCAAAGGTTTCCTACATATCCTGGGCTAAACAGGAATCATGTCAATGTAGTTCGGGAAATTTTGGTAGCTGGGACTACCGTGGGACTGCAATGTTACTGTTGTTTCATGCTATTACTACTGCTTACCGATCTCCTTGTTACACCATGCTTAAAGGAAAACAAGAAGCTAGGTTAGATTGCAATTTGTTTTTGTTGCCTTGCTTTCTTGTCTGCTTGCATTTTTTTTCCGGTGCTTTTCTTCCGATGCTTTTCTTCCTTTCGACACATGCACTTGAGTTTTTTTTGCTGGGACCTCTTATTGCAACCTTCTGTTTCCCGGTGTCGGGGAATTTTATTGTTTCCTGCTGGGGATTTCTATTGTAACCATCTGTTTTATTGTCCTCTGACTTGATCTTGAAATGTATGCCTCTGTTGTATGGGCGGGCTCCCAACTTCAATACTTGAAAATTAAAGACTGAAATGTATGCCTCTGTTATCTGGGCGGGCTTCCAACTTCAACGCTTGAAATGTAAAGACTGAAATGTATGCCTCTGTTATCTGGGCGGGCTCCCAACTTCAAATAAACAACTTTTGAAATAAACGCCATTCCTCTCTTCAGGCGGGCTCCTGACTTCAACAACAATTTCTAAAATAAAATGCCTTTCCTCTCTTCCGGCGAGCTCCTGATTTCAACAACAACTTTGAAAATAATCGCCATTCCTCTCTTCAGGCGGGCTCCTGACTTCAATAACAACTTCTAAAATAAAATGCCATTCCTCTCTTCAGGTGGGCTCCTGACTTCAACAACTTTAAAAAATAAAATCCTATTCGAGGGCGGATGAACCCGAAATATCCTATTCGAGGGCGGATGAACCCAAAATATCCTATTCGAGGGCGGATGAACCCGAAATATCCTATTCGAGGGCGGATGAACCCGAAATATCCTATTCGAGGGCGGATGAACCCGAAATATCCTATTCGAGGGCGGATGAACCCGAAATATCCTATTCGAGGGCGGATGAACCCGAAATATCCTATTCGAGGGCGGATGAACCCGAAATATCCTATTCGAGGGCGGATGAACCCGAAATATCCTATTCGAGGGCGGATGAACCCAAAATATCCTATTCGAGGGCGGATGAACCCAAAATATCCTATTCGAGGGCGGATGAACCCAAAATATCCTATTCGAGGGCGGATGAACCCAAAATATCCTATTCGAGGGCGGATGAACCCAAAATATCCTATTCGAGGGTGGATGAACCCAAAATATCCTATTCGAGGGCGGATGAACCCAAAATATCCTATTCGGGGGCGGATGAACCCAAAATATCCTATTCGGGGGCGGATGAACCCAAAATATCCTATTCGGGGGCGGATGAACCCAAAATATCCTATTCGGGGGCGGATGAACCCAAAATATCCTATTCGGGGGCGGATGAACCCAAAATAATCCTATTCGAGGGCGGATGAACCCAAAATATCCTATTCGAGGGCGGATGAACCCAAAAATCCTATTCGAGGGCGGATGAACCCAAAATATCCTATTCGAGGGCGGATGAACCCAAAATATCCTATTCGAGGGCGGATGAATCCAAAATATCCTATTCGAGGGCGGATGAACCCAACATATCCTATTCGAGGGCGGATGAACCCAAATATCCTATTCGAGGGCGGATGAACCCAAATATCCTATTCGAGGGCGGATGATCCCATTTTCAAAATCTTGGAATTGTCTTACCTCCGACTGTTTTTCTTCGAATCGTGTTGTCTTGCTATCTCTTAAAACTTGAATTGATTTCCTCGTTCCTCCGAGAAAAGTTTCGACAATGGCAGAAAATCTTCTGCCCCAGTTTTGGTGCTTTTCCTTGTTCTCCAGGTGGATACCTGACTTCTGATATTTCAACTGTTCTTCCTTGTTCTCCAGGTGGATGCCTGATTGCTGATACTTCAACTGTTCTTCCTTGTTCTCCAGGTGGACGCCTGACTGCTAATACTTCCATTTCTCTTCCTTGTTCTCCAGGTGGACGCCTGATTTCTTCTTCAATTTTTCATCCTCCGCTGTGCTTTGGACGCCTGATTGCTAATACTTCCATTACTCATCCTTGTTTTACAGGTGGACGCCTGACTTCTAATACTTCCGTTTCTAATCCTTGTTCTCCAGGTGGACGCCTGATTTCTAATACTTCCGTTGCTCTTCCTTGTTCTCCAGGTGGACGCCTGATTGCTGGGGATAATACCACTAGGGGAGTCTCCTTTCTTCCCCTCCTTCAAATTCAATTTTTTTTTGTTTTAAAAAACACTGCTGAGATAAAAGTGTTATCTTCTTGGGATAACGTTGTTGAGGATAACGCTGCTGGGGAATTTTATCCCTACAAATTGATGCTTCATTCTTCTGGAAGCTGCTGGGGATGATAATAGCTCTTTGCTTTTCTGAGCACAAGTGTCATCCCTTTATTCTGTCTGCTGGGGAATACTTCCTCCATTGAAACTTATTATGTTGGGGCAAAACTGGTTCAAACACCACTTCCCTTGAGACTAGTGTTATCTTTATTCTTCCTTGAATGGGTACCTGACTTCCAGAAAATTTTCCAAATGAAAGGAAAATTTTCTGCCCCAGTTTAACAGTCTCCCTTATGGCATGCATTTCTGTCATCAATGCCATTCCCTTTACCTGTTTCAAATCAAACAAAATTTGTTAGTTTAAAACGTGGTGGTTGGTTGTGATACTCCTACTGGGATGGTTTTCCCTTTTTCCTTCCTTGCTCTGCGTTCCACAACTTGTTGGGGATGATATTATTTGTTGGGGATAATCCCTTTCCGCTGGGGATATCCCTCTTCCTTTGTGGCACAACTCGGAAATTGTCCTTTCCCTGACCTTTTAGTCTCGTATGAATTTCCCAAATCATGCTCATTGCTCTCCTTAATTTGTCCACGGGCTCTGGTCTTGAGGTTTAATAACCTTTGATTTCGGCAAGGATATCCCTCTTGACACTCGTCAATCCTTTTGTTGGGGATATCTTTTTTTGACACTGGCCTCGCGCTTGTTCCTTCCTGACTATACCACTTGGATGTACTAGTCAGATCTCATCTTGCATGTTTGGAAAGCTGATGACCTATTTTGAAGTCATTTCCCACTGGTTCTGACCAAACAGACTCTACTGGGGAATTTTCTTTGAAAGGAGAAAGATAAAAAGGAACAGAATAAAAGACAAAGGAAAAAGATGACTCTTTAACAAAAGAAACTATAAATAAAAAACCTATCAAACGCAGACACCGACTCTAATGGTCATGACATGCATATGTGGCCTATCCTCCGTCGTCAATCATCTTTCAAGATCTTCCCTTGACTATCTCCCATCTGATTCCCAATCTTATTCGACTTGTAGTGCCCGAAGGGTTTTCACTATCAAGCCTCTCTCATTCTGGTTTTTCTCTCAGCTTTCATCGCCTTATGGTGTCCGTGAAGATTTTCACCGATAAGACTCTCTCATTTGTATCACTTTCCAGCTGGGGATTTGGAGTGTTGCCGGTATGACTCTCTCTGCTGGAGATTAGAGTCCTTTCTGCTGTGGAACAGAATGTTATGTTCGCCGGTAAGACTCTCATTTGTCTGACTTGGCATCTTTTGCAGACTGGTCAGAAGGTCTTTCTTTGGACCGTAATGTGGGTTTTTGGACAGGCTAGAAAGAAAGGGTATTAAAAGCTCAAAAACAAAATAAATTTGGGGTTTAAAATTACAACTTTCGGAACCAATTTTGCTTACCACAAGCGCAACCCTTGCCCCAATTTCTTACTTGGGGATTATTTATTTATAATTTTTTTTTTAATTTTTTTTTATTACACCATGCGCACTGTGACCATTGTGGCCATTATGCACCCTATGACCGAGCCGTGAAGCGCCTACGTATCCTCTTTGAGGAATCAGGTCAAACGTAGTTCCCAATTCCTCTTTTTTTCTTCTGACTATTTTTTTTTGTTATCATTTTTCTCTTTTTTTTTCGTTTTTTGTTGATTTTTTTTTTCTTTACCTTCTAGGCTCGTATTTCCTAGTCGTTGCTATTGATTCCGAACGAGGGGTATGAAAGAAAATAAAATAAGGCTCAAAAGGGGTAACGAAGGCTACAGTGTTTAGGTAGCAGAACAAAATGCCTTCGTCATTCCAGTCTTCAAAACATGCCAAGTGCAAACAACACAATTGATCATAGATTTATAGTCTCTTCCGATGGTGCTGGACTTGACAATTGTGTTAAACACTTGCTTTTTCATTTGTCATTTCTAAAGCACTGCTGGGCGACACTCTCATTCTCATGAACGACCCTCATGCCAATTTTGACGAATCTTGCATTTAATGGTTTTCTTTATGTTTTACTTGCCCCAGTTCCACATGACTCGGGCTTCAAATAATCTCAAACCGTTCTTATTTCCTTTAAATGCTTTGATCACCTTCCGAGGGTTTTATGATTAACTTTTAAGATTAGGCCCAAACTGTGTGCGCATGTCATGTCACGAGAATCAGCGCTGAACAGAAATGATAAAAGGACTAAACAAAAAGATGACTGGAAACAATAAAAGACCGGCTTTTGTATTAGACTACCGGCGAAATGGTTTGAATAATAAAACAAACAAAACAACCAGAAAAAAATCCTAACACAGCCTTGACAAAACTTAAACAAATTTATATGACAAACTGGAAAGATAAGAAGGTTTGACACAAGACAATATTCGGATTACAACCCTAAGAATAATCCGGACAACAGAAATGACAACAAAATAAGCCACCAAAAACTTATCTCCTGCTAACCAAGGAATGGAGCGTCCTCCCATTTTATCAAAACTGGCATCTCAGCCACTGAACTTCGCATCAGTATTGTCTAGACCATTGCCAACTTCAATATCATCAACTTTAGTCAACAAGTCCCAATAGGATTCGAGTGCTTCTGTTATCAGGCCTGATCCCCGCAAAGTGTGCTTCTGGGTCTTGTATTTCCGGTTTACAAACCAACCACCTTAACTTTCTTTGTGATTCAAAGCGAAACAGGTTAGAATGGACTCCGTCGGTCCCCATTATTAACAACATCTTTTCCTCTTCTTTTTTTTCATTTTTTTTTCTTCTTTTTTTCATTTTTTTTTCATTTTTTCTTTTCTTTTTTTTTCGATTTTTTTTCTTTCTTTTTTTCTCATTTTTTGTTGTGGTCGAATCTTATGGAGATTGCCTACATATCATGACCCCGCATGAATCAGACCTTGTGTAGTTCGGACCAATAAAAGATAAACAATACTAATCATCATTTTTTTCAATTTTCATATTAAAATAAACTGGGTTTCAAAGGTTTGAAGATGACCTACAAACTCGAAAATCAAACAACCCACATATTCTAATTAAAGATCTATAACCTCGAAACAAAACGGCCAACTTCCTTTCCCCGTTTGACAAATGCAACCAAACGGCTATTTTTGCAAATATGGCCCCTTCCAAATCTCACATGAATTTTGAGGCCGGGGAGGATTATTTTGACACTTTACAAACTTGTCCGTTCTTTTACGAAAATAGCCTTTCGACAACTGAAAGATACTCTAAGGCTATTTCGGCAAGAACGGTTTAAGACGCGGTCGAAGCTGGCTCGGCTTATTTTGACCAAAAATCCAAACGGTATTCACCTGACCGTTGACTCTTTATTTTTTTTCTTTTCAAATTACAATAAAAACCTAGTGTTGCAAACACGACCCTTCAGCACCTCGGGGACAAAGATTTTTTAAGGCTGTGTGGGTCAACTTGACCAAAAATCCTAAACATGACCCAAAAGGTGGCTGTTTATGCAAAGTCATCCTTCCGGCGTCCCTTTCGGGAACATTCGGCTATGTCTTGATAAAAACAGCACCACCCTGACTTATTTATGACTCTTTTTATCATTTTTCAAAAATAGAAAACTCAACATTGCAAACACGGCCCTTTCAACATCTCGAGGACGAAGATTTTTAAGGCTGTGTGGGTCAACTGGACCAAATCTTAAACATGACCCAAAAAGTGGCTGTTTATGCAAAGTCAGCCTTCCGGCGTCCCTTTCGGGAACATTCGGCTGTGTCTTGACAAAACAACGTCACCCGACTTCTTTATTAAATTTGACATATTTTTTTTGGCTATTTTTCTTAGCAAAAGGGGAGGCTGGACACCACCCGACTTATTTATGACAAAATTAAAATTTTGACACGTTATTTATTTATTTATTGGTTTTTGGCTATTTTAGCAAAAGGGGTTGAACCCAATGAGGGTTGCCTACGTATCTTACATCCGGTGAGAATCAAACCCGCGTAGTTCGGGCCAATTAACCGAACTATTTTGAAACAAGATTTTTTTTTCTTTTTCAGCAACAAGTAACAAAACCACTCTCAAAGCACGACTCTTTTCATTTTCATTTTGGCATTTTCAGAAACGAATAAAAAAACTATTTTAAAAGTAAGACTCTTTTTCATTGTCATTTTCAGGGGAAGACAAACTATTTTCCTTTTTTATATTTTTTTTATTTTTTTTTTAAAAAAATAAATAAGACAAAACAACGACTTTTTTTTATATTATTTTTCCTTTACTTTTAGTAAAACAAACTAATAAGACATTTTTTTTTCATTTTCTCAAATTTTCTGCAAGAGTTTTTACGGTATTCGGGCATTGGTTTTTTTTTTCAAAATAAACAATTAATTCCCTAATCGCTTATTTTTGTTTCCATTTCAAAATATTGTTCTTGATATTCAAAAGTCAGTCAACACACAAGTCCGAATCAAATAAATGCGCAAGTAGGAGCAAGTAAGATGCATCAGGATGGTCATTTTCATTTTTGGTACACCTGTCCTAGACAGACCCAACCCCTGTGTTGAGCCTCCAAAGTCAAATGCACGTGATGCAAACAAACGCTCCTACTAGGGATCCGGCATGAAGCTGAGTTATTCTAAGTGAAAAACCTGAGACATATTGTTCTAGCCCTGGCTTACCCAAGTGGACAGCTTGAGCCGAAGTGGGGGCAACGTACCGGGAGCACGAAAGTCTACCCGGCCTAGTTACTTGTCCCAACTTCGTTTTATTTGGTATGACTTCTAACAGAAAGGTGGGCCACGCGCACGTGTACACCATAAATTCGGAAGACTCAGAAAGAAGAAGGGTTTCGTAGCAGTTTTATATACACAATTCAGATAATATTAAAGCGGTAAAAGCATCATTTAGCACATTAGGCATATATTATGTAAAAATCAGATAAAAAATAAAGCCAACTATAACAGTTATTTTAAGCTCGAATTCTTGAACCCTGAACCAGTGGTTCTGGAACTCTTATCCCCAGCAGAGTCGCCAGAGCTGTCACACCTCCTTTTTCCGTCCCGCGAGGGTGCGTGGGAGTTTTCTCCAATTAAAGGACAGTCGAAACGAGATTTGTTTGTTTGTTTCAGAGTCGCCACCTGGGAATTTTAAGGCGTCCCAAGTCACCGGTTTTAATCCCTGAATCGAGGAGAATATGACTCTGTTTGTTATTCTGCGAACCAGAAATCCTGAGTAAGGAATTCTGTTAATTCGGGAGAAGGTGTTAGGCATTCCCGAATTCCGTGGTTCTAGCACGGTCGCTTAACCATTTTTATATTTGGCTTAATTATCTTGATTTACTAAATACCTTTTTCTTATTGCCCGATTTTATTATCGCTTTCTGTTTAGACTGTTTACAATTATATAAACGAATCACGCGTACGTATATTCGTATTATATACCTTTTATAATTGTAGAGAATCGTGCCCCGCATACGTATACACAAAAAGGTTGATAATATTTTTATATTTTTATTATAAAAAATTTAATTGATATTCGAAATTGTGCTTAAAATAAAATTAAGAACATTCGCCTTTCTTAAATAGTGAACCGCACATCTCGGGTTTTATAAAATTAATTTAATATCCTCCGACGAATCTCTTTTTATTAAAATTTTGGCTCAAAGTTGCGCGAACGCATAATCCGAACTACTTTAAAAAAATGTAATTTAGGCCACGCGAACGTATCCCTAATTTCACAAAAATATTCTTGATAAAATTCTCTACAAATTGTTTATTGCATCCACTTATTTTTATATGAAAGCCATAGAGAAACACTGATTTAGATGTCTCTAAATTTTCTTGAAAAGAATTCAAAAGTTATTATGTGTTGACCGCAAGTCTTATTTTACGCGTATGAATTATATACCTCAAAACTATTCAAAGTTTAAAGAATTAATGATATGAAGAAAGAAACAAACAACATGTAACTAAAAAAAAACTACCATTTTTATCGTGGATACAACATTAATATATCCAAAAATCGAATCGCATATAAAACTGGAAAAGAATTAATTTGATAAACAAATTAATAGTTTCTGAAGAATTTTCATTGTTATATTTAATGCGAACTCTTATTTCTACATATCCTTGACATAAAATGTTGCAATTCGTGCTTATAAATCCCATATCCTTCTCATATACTTGTTTTTAGTCCAAAGTTATAATTGTTTAGTTAATTTGTTTACAATGGTAGATAAGAATCAAGTTGATAAGAAAGAGAACTATTATACAAATTGATTCAATAAAATTGCATCACATGCAATATAGTTGTACGTCTGAACCATTCCTAATATTCTAACCTCGTAACGAATTATATCAACTCACCTTTCACTTATGGTTATACATGTAACTGTTATCATGCCATGTACGAACAACATACAACTTACATCAATCTAGTTTTAAATAAAATCGGACTTTTGTGACAAAATATGCTAGTAATGTAGTTTCTTGATAGTTCCATACTATTCCATACTTAGCCAACAATATCATAAGATTGAATTAATGGCTAGTTTTCTGCCATGTTCCCTATCTTATAATTTGAATATAGCTATACTTAATGAAATTCTGAAATAAATAACATTATTACAAAGCTTATGCGAATTTCAAAGGGATGATTAACTAACAGTTCTCACATCAAATGTAAGCTACTATATTAACCAACTGAAACAAAACTGAAATTTAAACTAATAGATTTAAACGAGTAAAAGACATAATTATAATTCCGAACTTCATTTATTTGGCAATGTTGAAGCTTTCCACAACATGAGTCTAAAATATATACCTGATATTGGAAGCCAAAGAAAATGAAGATGAAAATCAGCAGCAGTAATAACAGTACAACCCAGCAACAACAGCCCAGCAACAGTAACAACCCAGGAAAAAAGTTTGCAAACCAGTAGAGCAGTAATCCCAAAAACAAAAGCTTCAAGCTTTGAATGAAACAACAACAATTAATACTGATTTCAAACAAAGAAAGCAGAAGATTTTTTTTTTTAGTTTTTATTTTTATTTTGAAAGCTTAAATATTTTCGGAATTTTTCTTTCTCTTAAATGTTCAGTCCTTTTTTCTCTCTATTTCTGTATTCTCTCGTATCTGTGTGTTTATCTCTATCTGTGTTCTATTTTCTGTTTGATTTCAAGACTTCTACTTATATAACCCATCCCATAAATCTTTCAATCAATTAAAATCAATACTTTTTCTCTACCAAACCCATTATCTTCCCACTCATCCCCATTACATTAAATAAACATATCACACCACCCCATTATATTTTGTTCCCCATGCCTAACATAAATAAATACAAGATTCCCCCCACTAAATTTTGTCTTGTCCCCCTTTATATTAAACAACTATATCACAAACCACCCTATTTTATTTTGTCCCCCATGCTTCACATAAAAAATTACAAAATGTACAATTCCTAAACTACCCCTCCGACCTTATTACAAATTATTATTTTACCCCCGAACGTACTACAAATTACCAAACTACCCCATCAGCTATAACAAACAATTAATCAAACTTAATCCAAAATATAGACAATATGATCAATTTCTAACAATGTTCAAACAACAAATTTCATGAACATGATTTCTTCAACATTTCAACAACAAATCACATGAACATAAATTGAACAACAAAGAACAACTAAAATTTGATTGAACAATATTTTAGCAACAAACAATCCTATTTTCGGATTCAACAACAACAACAAACAAGTATATTTAGATTTCTAAATTCAATAATATTGAACTTAAAATCAACTCTAACAACATTACAACAAACAATTCCTATATTAAACTTTAAACAAGATTACAAGACAAATTCAAGAAATAATCATAAATGACAAACAAGAAATCAAACTATACAAATTTCGGATTCAAGAACAATCAAACAAAGTATGAACATGAATTAAATCTATTTTAAACAACAAACTTGACGGATTAAATGACTCAAACAACATTAATAATTTCTGGAAAATACATAACAACATGAAACAAATTGAAGAAATAATCAATTAAATTTCAATTTGAATCTAACAAACATTAAACTAATAAATTTTTACCTAAACAATAAAACAAACATGAAATAAACATGAAAAACAAATTAATCAATTTACCATTTGAAATCTGAAAATTAATTCAACAAAACATATGAACAAACTAAAAAATTATTTCAACGATGAGCAAAAAAAACAAGAATAGAATCATTTAACGATTTTAACTTCCAGAAATATAAAAACGTAATATGGACAAAAACAAAACTCAAAAACAACTAACTGGAGATGAATCAACGACGAACTCGATTGTAAACAAATCTGTCCGAGCCTCGACCAAAGCTCGAACGAATGACGACGAAGACGAAGGCAAGATGAAGTAGCAGCCACAACGTTAGTGAGGCAGTAGCAACTTCGTCATTTGTTCGACGCGAAGGCAGCCTGGAACGTGAGCAACAATGGTGAGCTCAAGCTGGAATGGACCAGCAACTGGTCGACGCCGAACAGCAGCAACTCGACGAGGCAGGAGCTGGAGCAGTTGGAACGATGAAGTGAGCAGCATCGCGGCAGTAGTAGCTCGAAGGAAGGAGGAGAAGTAGCTGCGACGAAGCCGACGGGGACGAAGGCAGCTGAAGCAGCTACGTGAGCAGCAGCAGCAGTTCGTCGAGCTCCAACTCGAGCAACCATGGACGTCGAGTTCCACCTCGTCGGACTGGTCTACTTGGACGTGAAGTTGAGGGCAGCTATGGTCGAGCTTTGAGCTCGCCATGGATGACGAAGCTCGATGGAGGAGGGTAGCTATGGAGTTGTTGGTGCGTGTGTGTGTGAGTGTGACGTGAGTGTTTGTTAATGGCGTTTGGATGTGAGGGAGTGGGGTCGAGGGCAGCCATGGTTGTGTGCTTGAGGAAGCTTGAGGAAGAAGAAGAAGATAGGAGGGGGCGGGTCTTTTCTTATTTTTAGGGTTTTGTTTTATTTTTATTTTTTTGTTTTGTTTTGTGTTTGGACAAAAAATGAAGAAGGGGTGTTGGGTTATGGACTGGGTCGACCCAGTTCGAAATGGACTGGGTCGTAGGGAAGATTGGGCCATTTTTTGGGCCTGTGGCTTGAAATCGAAGAAAAGGCCCAATTCCGACTTTCTTTATATTTTCGCTCTCTTTTTTTCTTTTATTTCTCTAAAACTAAATTATAAAAATACTTAAACTATTATTAAGAACTAAATTAAGTTATAAAAGCGCAAATTAACTCCAAATAACAATTAACGTACAATTAAGTAATAATTAAGCATAAACTTGTATATTTGGACATTAAATGCTAAAAATGCAAACGATGCCTAGTTTTGTAATTTTTTATTTTTTGTAAAACAAATTTAATTAATAACAATTGTAGAATTAAATCCAAAATGCGACATATTTTTGTATTTTTATTAATTTAACAAATAAACATGCACAGACAAATACAAATAATTATTCAAAATATCACAAAATTGCACACCAAGAAAAATCATTTTATTTTTGAATTATTTTAGAGTAATTCTCATATAGGGCAAAAATCACGTGCTTACACCCCCTGCAAATTGATTCACCACAGATTGATTGGTCATGTTTATACCCCTATAAAATGTCTGTTGAATTATTGCTTCAGTCGTATCATTGTTGGGGCATTCCTTGACCATAGTTCTATATCGATCCCAGATTTCATGAAGGGGCTCATTTGGTTCCTGTTTGAATGCTAAGATTTCATCCCTCAATGTAGCCATATGTCCTGGTGAGAAAAACTTGGCTATTAACTTATCGATCAACCCATCCCATGTAGTGATAGAATGGTTGGGTAGTCTCTCGAGCCAGTCCAAAGCTTTCCCTCTAAGTGAGAAAGGGAACAATCTCAATCTTAATACATCCTCTGACACATTTGTTTGTTTGCTTCCCCAACATGTATCCACAAAGCCCTAGAGATGTTTATATGCATTCTGATAGGGAGCACTTGTGAAGTACAATTGCTGCTCCAATAAAGTCAACATCATATTTATAATTTAGAAATTGCCCACCCGGATCCGGGGTGGGACAATTGCACTTGTATATCCTTCGTTTGGAAGCACCTGAGGAACGACTCTTGGAGGAGGTGGGGGAGAGTCTGGAACATTATCATTGGCCTGACGACCTCTCCTTTGAGCTTGAGGTACTAGAGGTACCTCATCTTCACCATTATCATCTACCTCCTCCCCCGGAATAGCATTTCCAAGATTATTGTTGTTCACCATTTTGTACCTAAATTTATGACACACACAAGTTAGTAACACAGAAGTAAAGAAAAAAAAGACACAAAACTAGTCAGATAGATAGCCAAAATCGTTTAGCTTCCCCAGCAATGGTGCCAAAAAGTGATCGTGGCCAACCCTACACCACTATAGAGTGGCAAGAGCGGTCGATGCAGTTTTTACCCGAAAAGGTCGGGATTGAATCCACAGCGAGCTAAGATGTGTTTGGAGTTGGATTCCTATCTAATCTAGCAGTGTACAGTGTTCTTAATTGCACTTCCAATCATTCTTTGTTTGTTCACTACTCTAGTTTAAAACTAATGATGCAGGGAAATAAGCTAATTATGATGTTTTTGTAGGGTTTTATTAATAGGTCTAATGACACTAGGGAAGTGACTTGCACCTAGGTGGGTATCTAACGGGATCTACAACATAGGGAAAATTTGTTATAGTTGGGATCATGATATAGCCATTGCACGTAACTACTCACTCTATACCTCTCGGTAGTTTGAGTGACTTTTCCCTAACTGGCTTTCTCAAGCCCAATTCGGTGTTCAAACAATGCAAGCAAAATTGGCTCAAGTCGGGTATTACTATCTCTAGGTTTAACCCTTTAATTGGGGCTATCAATCTCTTGAATGCACCTCAATTCCTTGTTGGACTGAATTTCCTAGACTTAGTCTCTCTTTCTTAAGAAGAGTCTAAGTCAAACAGGCACAAATCAGTGTTTGCAACCACCAATTTAACATTTAAAGCATAAATCATCCAAATATCAATCACCCATAAATATTTAAGCCCTAAAATAGAAGACCCATTAAATACCCACACTAGGGTTGAGCCACAGCTTAGCTAAGGGTTTAGCTACTCATAATCAAAGAGGAAATCATAGATTGAGATGAAATAGAAGCCATAAAATGTAATTACAAGATAAGAATCTAAGATTAATTGTTAAACAAGCTCTAAAATTACTCAAAAAGGTAAAAATAGGCGGTTCACGTGCTCAGCTAATAACAGATGACCTAAAAATCTAAAAAAGAACTATTTATACACAACTAAAATTTCCTAGACAAAATTGCCCCTACGGAGGTTCCGCTGATAGTGGAAAATGAACCGCTGCAGCGCTAAGACTATCGCGGTCGTGCAAAATCCACCGTAGACCGTGGTCTTCAACTTTTGGTTCAACTTCTGGTTCTCTGATACTGACTACCGCTGAGGGCGGTAAAATGACTGTTGCCGCACAATTTCACCGCCGTCAGCGGTGACTAGTAAATCCCAAAACTGCAGTTCTCTAAACTTTTCCACCGCTGAGGGCAGTAATTCACCGCTGCCGCGCTAGAGCCATTGCATCAGCGCTTGATTCTTCGCTGTCAGTGCTCCTTTGACTCAGCTTTTGAACTTGTGCAAGTTTCACTCCTTTATGAGCTGATTTTGACTTTCTTGTCTCTTTGTGACCAAACACTGATAACAATCACATTAAGTTAGCTTTCGGGAATACTTGTACACGTTTTTAATTCAAAACTCAAGCAAAAAGGAGCATAAAACAGGCTAGAGTCCCTAGTTATCAATTTTCATGGTGGTGACCGGACTCTAGTAGTCCGAAATAGGCCCAATACTGCCTCCAATAAATAACTCTCAACGAGAGTGTTCAATTAGTGTTTGTATGAACCTCAGGTAGGCCGGAATTTAGGAAAACTCGAAATGGTAGTGGATTTAGGTTTTTGTGACTTAGATCCGAAATCCATGGAGTTGTAGGGATTTTTGAAGGAAATGGTTTGGGGATTAGGAATGAGGAGGAGAAGGGGATTGTAGGGTAGCGATTTGGGGTCGTTTAGGGACTACACGCCGCCGTAAGGCAATTTCCGGTGGCGACTTTGAGAGAGGGTGAGAGATGAGAGATGAAGGGGAAAATTGTCACGACCTAAAATCTAACCATGTTGTGATGGCGCCTATTGTAGACGTGTGATTTTTGACCCTCCCCGAGAATTTTCACATTTTAGCGTAAATATTTAATCTAGCTATAATATAGCTATTTTGACTATTTTTCTCTATTTCGACGCAAAAAAAAAAGAAGAAAAATTACAAAAAATATATATATAAATTTTAGTTTATGTATTTCTCATAAACTTGAAAAATACAAAAATTGCACCTTATTTTGTACTTTATATAATTTCGAAAATTACCAAAAATATAGTTCTATTAATGTTTTGTAGTCATTTTAATTTTGAAAAAAATACAAAAATATTACTTTATATTTTATCTTTATATAAAAATGAAAATTACAAAAAATAGTTTTATTAATATTTTGTAGCTATTTTAATCTTGAAAAAATATTAAAAAAGATATAGTTTTGTTTAAATATTAGTCTTATTTTGGTAGCTATTTTGCTTACATAGGATTAGTTGAACAACGTCGTGTTCTTATTCTCGGGTCTGGGCAAAAGAATAATATTTGGGTTTAAACTACCCGTTTTTAGGCCTAATTTTCGGGCCTAGCCCATAATAATCCGAGTCCACCACACATGGGGGACACGCGTGGGGAACACGGATGGAACCCCACACACGGGGAACCCCACCACGCGTGGGGGACACAAGTCTTGAACCCCACCACGCATGGGGGTCCATTTTCTTTGGGAAAAACTACAAAATACACGGACAAGGGGATTTTTCGGAGGAGATTTTGAAAATTGAGAGGCACGTGCACTGTTCATTCATCTTCTTCCTGAAAAGAAGAAGAACGAAAAAAACCCTAGCAAGCCCCCTCCCCAACGCCTGAAACACCACCCTCCATCCCTTCCGGCAGCCCCCCACGCGTCAACCCCGTCGCCATAACCAGCCCCAACTCCATCGTCGTCACTGCCCACACGACCACTCCTCCTCCTCCTAGCTCCATCAAACCATTTCCCGGCGATCCTCCATTAAATCCGTCGAGCAGCAGCTGTTGCTGTTGCGTCGACACTGCCCGTCGACCCTATGTCCAAACGCCATAACCATTGTCATCACTTTCTTCGTTATTCAGCCCGTCGACCCTACTGTTGCTTCATCGTTAGGGCAGCAGCTGTTGCTGCGTCGCTGCGCTGCCGAGCAGCTGTTGCTACAGTCTTCTCCTTCGTGCCACTAGCTCCCTCCATAGCTGCCCTTTCCTCATATCCAAACGATCCCTTATGCTGCAGCTTCACGTACCAGTTGCTGCGTCGGAAAAATACAACAGCAACCAACAATCTCTGGTCGTTGACAGTTTTGGGTCCGAGCTTTCTATTTCCATCGAGGTCGTCTTTGGTTCGTCGAGGTCCGGTACGTCGAGGTGTTTGTCCGAGGTTTCGTCATTGTTCCTCGTTTAGTGAGGTCAGGTTCGAGTTCCGTCGGGGGTGCTGTTTGTCGTTCTAGGATTGTCGAGGTTCGAAGGTTAGTGTTCTTTGTCCTTTGTTTCATTTCGTTCGTTTCGCATATTATGGTTCAAGATGAATGTCAACAATGCAATTTTTTGTCGTTTTGTTAAAAATGTTCATCTTATGGTTAGTTACTGCATATGCTTAAAGTAAATGTGAGAACATATCGTGAGCTTACGTTTTTACGAGAATGTCTACTTCTATGCATATATTTGTGTTTATTAAGGGAACAATTTGACATCCAGTGAATTGTTGCGAACATATGTACTCGCGTATATTATGTACTCTCATTGTAATAGGTAGGTGAACGTCTGAATGAAAAATCATGACTACTAGCGTTTAAGCCTTATTTCTCATTTTTTAGTAATAGAAGTTGGGTTTAATAACAATAACAATACGTTAGCAAAGTTGGGACTAATAGGAGCCTTATTAAAATTCTTAGAATTCAGGACAGACTGTTTTAGCGAATTTTATGGCCTTCCCAAAATAACAATACGCTAGTTGCTTTAGGCGCGCATTTAATAATGTTATCTCCTTAAACTCGGGTGCACATTTATGTGACCAAAATCCAAATCTCAACGGAGTCGAAATGTGTCTCTAATCACGGGTACATTGATTGTGACGTGGTCTGAGATGCATTTCCATGACGTTGCAAATTCCTTTTTTTACAATGAGTGAGACGAGCCTCGACAAACAAAAATGCACAAGCTGCGGGGCCCTCTAAATGTATATATTAAAATAATTAGAATTCGGGACATGCCGTTTAGCGAATTTTACGGCCTTCCCCAAAATAACAATACGCTAGTTGCTTTAGGCACGCCTTTAATAATTTATTTTCCTTAACTCGGGTGCACATTTATGTGACCCAAATCCAAATCTCAACAGAGTCGAGATATGTCAACAACCGTGTGTGCATTGATGTAACGTGGTTCGAGATATGTTTTAACGACGTTGCAATTCCTTGTAAAAAATAATAATAATAATTATGAAAGCGGTAAAAGGTTAAAATTTGCACATAAGTTCATATTTGTATAAAATCAGATAATCTAGCCGAATATAACAGTTGAGCGACCGTGCTAGAACTACGGAACTCGGGAATGCCTAACACCTTCTCCCGGGTTAACAGAATTCCTTATCCGGATTTCTGGTACGCAGACTGTAATATGGAGTCATTCTTTTCCTCGATTCGGGATTAAAATTGGTGACTTGGGACACCCTAAATCTCCCAAGTGGCGACTCTGAAATAAATAAACAAATCCCGTTTCGATTGTCCTTTAATTGGAAAAAACTCCCTTGTCCCCTCGCGGGGCGGAAAAAGGAGGTGTGACAACCCCAATAATCAATTGGTGGGGCCTTCTATTTCTTTATGCTTTATCTTTTCCTTTGTCGTTTTTCTTTGCAGAAGATGCTTCTGCACTTGCTTTCAATTTGTTGATGAAGTCTTCAATTTCTGGGTGTCACTAAGTCATGAGCGTCTAAACCTATAAACTAAGATATATAAATTGTCTAACTGTCCAACATAAGAAATGACAAAAGGAGTAACAAGGTCCTGCGGACACTAGCAACTACCTTGCAATCACCATAGATAGCCGACCGAAACTCAATAATCACCGCGCTCTAACTCACCTTGATCTGCACATAAAGTGCAGGGTATAGTATGAGTACAACCACCTTAGTAGTAATAGAAATAACTATAGAACTGAGCAGTAGTGACGAGCTAAGTAAAACAGTCCAATTATTTATTTTTCACAATTTAAATATAACAAGAATAAACATGTAAATTCCATAACTCAGTAATTGTCACAAAGAAATTAACAGGTAAAATGCAGCAACATCAAAAGTAAATGCAACCTCACAGCAGTGTCACTCCATCACTCATCACTCGCACTCAACACTCAATACTCAATACACTCAACACTCTGCGCTCACTGGGGTGTGTACAGACTCCAGAGGGGATCCCAAAGCCCAAGCACTAAGCACGGACAACTCACGTGCTACCATATCAATACCTGGATCCGCACAGTCAACTCACGTGCTACGCAGACAACTCACGCGCTATAGTATCAATACCTGGACCCGCACAATCAACTCACATGCTATTTGGACAACTCATGCGCTATGGTATTAATATCCTCACAACCAGGCCCTTAGACTCACTCAATAATGTACCGCACAAACAACTCACGTGCCATCATATCAATACCTGGATCTGCACGGTCAACTCACGTGCTACACGTACAACTCACGCACTATGGTATAAATACCTGGACCCGCACGGTCAACTCACGTGCTATGCGGACAACTCACGTGCTATGGTATCAATATCCTCATAACCAGGACATCGGCCTCACTCACACATGTACCTTACTAGCCTCACCATCATCAACAAATAAGGGAACACAACCCACATCAAGTATTACAACATATTAGCAAATAATAGAGACTGAGGTAAACATGCACAATAATTTCTATGACTGAGTACAAATAATGTGAGCATGAATAAAGCCTAAGCATGATCTCTAAGATGAAGGCAAACAAGTTCAACAACAAGTAAACACATAACCATAGATAATAGCTATTAGGCCTCGCAGCCTCACGGGACGGATCAAGTCTCTATCCATCGAGGTATACACCCACATGACCATCACCTAGCATAGGTATCACCTCTAAACAATCACATGATATCAAATTCTCCGAGTTTATACCATCAAAGCCAGAGTTAAAACCGTTACTTACCTCAACCGCATAAAATCCTACTCCGGGATGACCTCGTCTCTAGACTCGGTCTCCAAAAGCTCTGAATCTAACCATAATCAGATTAATACTATCACCATGTGCTAAAGAATCAAATTCCACAATAAAAACTATAAAATATGCCAAAAATCCGAATTCGGCCAAAATCTGGCCACCGGGCCCATGTCTCGAAATTAGTCAAAAATGGCAGAATCACAAATTTTGTTCTCTTCCGAGTCTAACCATATAAAATTTATCAAGATCGGACTCCGTTTGATCCCTCAAATCCTCACTTAAAACTCTCCAAAACTCAAACCCTAACTCCCTCAATTTCACTTTGAAATCATCAATCAAATCCCAAAAACGATGATGGATTCATGAAATATAACGAAACCGAATAGAGAACACTTACCCCAATCCATATGGTAAAAATCGCCTCCAAAACCGCCCAAATCCGAGCTTCCCAACTCAATATATGACCGAATGAACAAACCCTAGTTTTTTTTAATATTTTTTACCAACTATTATGCTTTATTTCTCATGCCAAACGATCTCAAAACTCGCTTTTTATTCCTCCAATGGATTTCTTGTGAACTTCTAGTCAAGTTAGGCTTTTAAATCACTCAATTTGACCTTATAATGAATGAGATATGTAGGTTTTAATATTTGCAAATAGTACAGATTTTTAAATAGGCTGCTAGTGGTAATTTCGTAATTAATCTAAAAAAATCTAGCAGCCTAATTCTTAGTAAAATGACCATAAAATCCTCATACAATGTCCAAATTCGATCATTCTTTTTGTTACGGGTCCGTAATTACGATACGGATCTAATACTTCAATCAAAAAAAGAAATCGAAGATTATTTGTTCAATATGATATCTTTTACGCTTGAAGAAACGACGACGAAACATAAGAAAAACGAGCGCAACACAACCCAAACCTATCCAAAACTCACCCGAAGTCCTCGGGACCTCAACCAATAATTTTAACAAGTCATATATCACTACCCAAACTTAGTCGAACCTCTAAAACACCCCAAACAATACCAAAACACCAAATCAACCTCGAATTCAAGCATAAGAATTTCTAAACTTTCAACTTTCACCAATTTAATTCTAATTCTACCACGGACCTCCAAATTATATTTCGGACACACTCCTAAGTCTAAAATCACCCAACAAAGCTAATTGAATCATAAAAATCCAAATCCAAATTCGTTTAATCACAAGTCAACTTCCGATTGACTTTTCTAACTTAGCTTTCTAACTAAGAGACTAAGTGTTCATTTCACTCCAAAACTACTCCGAACCCAAACCTACCAACTCGATACAACTCAACACAACTGAACAATACATAAAGAAGCATAGATGGGGGAAATAGGGCTATAACTCTCAGAACGAACGACCGGGCCGTTACATCCTCCCCCTCTTAAACAAACGTTCGTCCTCGAACAAGTCTAAAAACATACCTGGAGTCTCAAATAGGTGAAACCTTCAGCAATACCTTCTCGTCATATTCAAATCATATGAACTCATCTCGCGGTCACATCATACTCATCACATATCCATCCAGCCACCATTTCCACTAGTAGGGACACTACCGGACATATAGGTCCACAAGCACGCGCTCACACAACTAACACCTTAGTGCTCAATCTACAGTCAAAACCCGGCCTCAAGTCCTCCAGAGTGGCCCAACATCATAACACAAAACTCACATCTCGCACCTCATCCAGGGAATCACAAGCCGTCGATGCACAACTGATACTGAGCGCTCATCTATGCATACGAATGCGTGGATGGAATTCAAAGAGTTACACTTCAAGCTGAATCAATACCGCATGATAAGAATTCAAGAAGGTGAAGTTTTCCTAAAGGTTCTGCAGCCTCTCGAAGATAAGTACAGACATCTCCGTACCGATCCGCAAGACTCTACTAAACCCGCTAATGACTCGTGAGACCTATATAACCTAGGCTCTGATACCGACTTGTCACGACCCAAAATCCAACCCAGGTCGTGATGGTGCCTATCGAGTTACAAGGCAAGCCTATTTCCCAAAATATTACTACTAAATCAATTATAAGAATTCAATAAAATATTTTCAACATTTAAATTTCTCATAAACTAAATCAACTCTAAATATAATTAATATAAAATACGGAAACGAGCCCCAAACATCAGCGTGTCACTAAGTCATGAGCATCTAAAACTATAAACTAAGATATATAAATTGTCTAACTGTCCAAAATAAGAAATGACAAAAGGAGTAACAAGGTCCTGCGGACACTAGCAACTACCTTGCAATCTCCACAGATAGCCGGTCGGAACTCAATGATCGCCGCGCTCTAAGTCATATGGATCTACACATCAAGTGCAGGGTGTAGTATGAGTACAACCACCTCAGTAGTAACAGAAATAACTAAGGAACTGAGCAGTAATGACGAGATAAGTAAAACAGTCCAATTATTTATTTTTTATAATTTAAATATAACAAGAATAAACAGGTAAATTCCATAACTCAGTAATTGTCACAAAGAAATTAACATGTAAAATGAAGCAACATCAAAAGTAAATGCAACCTCACAGCAGTGTCACTCCATCGCTCATCACTCACACTCAACATTCAACACTCAACACTTAATACACTCAACACTCTGCGCTCATTGGGGTGTGTACAGACTCCGGAGGGACTCCCAAAGCCCAAGCGCTAAGCACAGACAACTCACGTGCTACCATATCAATACCTGGATCCGCACAGTCAACTCACGTGCTAAGCGGACAACTCATGCGCTATGGTATCAATACCTGGACCCGCACGATCAACTCACGTGCTATGCGGACAACTCACGGGCTATGGTATTAATATCCTCACAACCAAGCCCTTAGCCTCACTCAATCATGTACCGCACGGACAACTCACGTGCCATCATATCAATACCTGGATCTGCACAGTCAACTCGCGTGCTACGCGGATAACTCACGCGCTATAGTATCAATACCTGAACACGCACGATCAACTCACGTGCTACGCGGACAACTCATGCGCTATGGTATCAATATCCTTACAACCTGGCCCTCGGCCTCACTCAGTCATGTACCTCACTAGCCTCACCATCATCAACAAATAAGGGAACACAGCCCACATCAAGTATCACAATATATTAGCAAATAATAGAGACTGAGGTAAACATGTACAATAATTTCTATGACTGAGTACAGATAATGTGAGCATGAATAAAGCCTAAGCATGATCTCTAACATGAAGGTAAACAAGTTCAACAACAAGTAAACACATAACCATAGATAATAGCTATTAGGCCTCACAGCCTCACGGGACGGATCAAGTCTCAATCCCTCGAGGTATACACCCACACGCCCATCAACCTTTGCCAATTCAAGCCTAATTCTACCACGGACCTCCAAATTATATTTCGAACACACTCTTAGGTCTAAAATCACCCAACGAAGCTAATCGAATCATAAAAATCCAAATCCGAATTCGTTTACTCACAAGTCAACTTCTGATTGACTTTTCTAACTTAGCTTTCTAACTAAGAGACTAAGTGTTCATTTCACTCCAAAACTACTCTGAACCCAAACCTACCAACTTGATACAACTCAACACAACTGAACAATACATAAAAAACATAGATGGGGGAAATGAGGCTATAACTTTCAGAACGAACGACTGGGTCGTTGCAAAATGAAGCTGGTCTTTAGGGTTTTGAGGGTTATTTCGGACAGTTATAAGGGGGTTAGGTGATGAGTTCCCACCTGTTGGATCTAAAAAAATGAAAGGCTAGGATTGGCTGGGGAAAACAGTGTCGTTTGGTTCATTAAAATGCTGGACCGAGTGAGGCTTGGCTTAGGCTGGGGGTTGATTTGGGTTCAAACGAAAATGGGCTCAAACATTTGGCCAATTTGAGCTAATAAAGCTCAAATAGCCATGTTTCTCTTTCTTCTTTGAATATTCATTTTTAGCCACCAAATAAATCAACATAATAGGTAAACTAAAATTACAAAATTAACCTTTTTACTAATTTATCTATCTATCAATTAATTAATTACCTTAACAATGTGAACTAATAAAATAAAATTTTTAATTTAAAACTAAAAGCTAAAATGTAAAACAGACTAGGGTATTTTTGTGATTTTTATTTATTAATTATGCAATTAACATGTGATAAAATTCTAAAATACAATTAAAATCCAAAATGCTATGCAATAAGGAATTGAAAATTTTTATGGTATTTTTTTATGTTTTTAAGATATTAAATATGGAAAAAAATGCAAATAAAATGCAAACAAACAATAAAAAAGGAATTCCTAAAATTCGATAAAAATCAAAAACAATTAAAAAAAATATTTTTTGCGGATTTTGTAGGAGTATTTTTGTAGGGTAAAAATTAAGTGCTCACAATTATGTTTATTAAAATTTTGGATATCCAGATCGGATTCGGATTGGTATAATTTTAACCCGATCCGAAATCCAAAATTATTAGGGCATGTATAATACTAAACTTTAATTTCGAATAGCCAATACTTTTTTTATATCTTCCTCCAAGTTATTACCTTTACAATTACTGTATTTAGCTATATTGGCACCATAGTACCCTCATAATTGCAGAAACATGAATTTTTCTTGTTGTATTGCCTCTTCTACAAAGAAAATATAAGTATAGTTTTGCAACTTAGAGGCATAACAACTCGAACCTCCAGAGAAATTTTTTCTTAGAGATAAAATGCTGATAAAAGGGATGAAAAGTAAAGAGATGTTTGTATTAGCACATAACACCGAACAAGAAGATAAGGCAGATGCATTAGCTGATTAGATCAACAATAACCTTAATAATACGTATAATCTGATCTGAAATCCAAAATATTTATCTGATCCAAACTTTAAAGTTCGATCTGATCAGATATCAATTCGGATCGGATTCAAATTGTATTTTGTAGAATCCAAAATCCGAAATTTCAATTCGAAATGTGCTAAATCCAATTCGATCTGATCCATGCACAACCCTACCTCTGACCATTGACCAAGCCTATGTGGCAACAATATGTGTTACTCCCTCCGTTCCAATTTATGTAAACTTATTTCCTTTTTGGTCTGTTCCAAAAAGAATGAACCCTTTCTAACTTTGAAAACAATTTAGCTTAAACTTCAAATTATACACTTAATGAGAAGCTTTAATAACCACACAAATACTCTAGGCCACTTTTTGACTTGTTTAGGACCACAAATTCCAAAAGTATTCATTTTTTCTTAAACTCCGTGCTCAGTCAATAGGTTCACATAAATTGGAACAGAGGGAGTACATGACAATAGTGTGTGCATATCATGCAATCAGGGGCGATTGATCGCGGCATACTCCGCACTACTAATTAAGTAGCGAGAGAGGGTCGGAGCAGCTTTTACCCAATTTAGGGTCGGGATCGATTTCCAAAGAGAGCTAGAATTTGGAATCGATTATCTATCTAATTTAGGATTGCGTATATGTTCCAAATTACACTTATACTCATTTTTGGGATTTTCTTTTTACTTCTACTATGATCAAAATACAAATGTTAAATGCAACTAGATTACGCTAAGAGTTAAACTAAAAAGGGTTGTTCAAATGGTTTAAAAGGTACTAGGATAATGACTTTCACCTAGAAGCCTCTGTGGCCGCAGTCCGTTCTGTGCGGTAAATGCACTTGGGTCAAGATGGTAAATGCAACTAGACCCGCACTCTTGACTTCAAGATCCAACTCTCTGAACTGAAAGTCAAGATGTTGATTCTTGGGTCTGCGGACCGCACTAAATTGAGTGCGGCCGCATTAACTTTTAGTGCGGCCGTATTGCCTTTGTGCCTGAATGTCAACCTCTCTGAATCCCCTAGTGTGGACCGCACAGAATGGTGTGCGGCTACACTGGGCCTGTTTTTCCTGAGCTTTGTCTTGTCTTGGGACTTGTGCAAGTTTCACTCCTTTTTGAGATGATCTTTGACATTTTGTCACTTTATTGATCAAACCTGCAATCAAGCACAACTTGTGAGCCTTTCGGACTATTTTGTATGAATTTCTAATCAAAACATAAGTAAAAAGGAGTATAAAATGTATCAAAATCCTTAGTTATCAACTCCCCCAAAACTTAAGCTTTTGCTTGTCCTCAAGCAAACAAAATAAGACTCATCCCTTAAGAGAATATCCAAGAAAATTTCAGTTGTCCTAAAGTAACCTCATATAGAATCAATTGGGACTAACAATTGCCCTCAATACAAATGAATCACTAACAACTTTTACTCCTCGAAACACCATGGATTAAGTACGATACAAGAGCATCAAGAATTGACTCAACACATCAAAGAACTCTTTTCTATTACTTCGGTCATTGTGGAACCCAAAATCACACATCCTCAACTCTCCCTAAGCAATCCTCACATTTAAGGTAGTGACACTCAGAACGAGGATAATGGAAATTCACTCAATCTCTCTCAAGAAAAAGCCACAAGTCTGACTCTAGGTACCATATGTTTGCCACTTATGTTAGTATCCACTAATGTTGTACCATAAGTTTGCCCCTTATGTGAGTATCCACTAATGTATGTTTCATTCAACTCAAGATCATATAGGGCTTTTGTGGAGACATTATGAAGGCTTTTGGTTCAGGGTAGGAAAGGTTTTGGTCTAAGTAGGTTCCATATTCCCTTAAGCACTTCTTTTGATTCATTTGGAACACATTCACTTGATTCTTTGAGTCATTTCACTTCTTTCTGAGGAGTTAAAGAGAAACACTGTCACTCTTTCTTATACATTTCAAACATTTTCTCCTTTTTCAACTTTCCACACCTTTCATTCTTTGCTTTTCTTGAATCCCTTTTTGTTCTTTTTCATATTAAACATTCTATTTGCCATTTTGCTTTTCTTTCTTTTTCATTGTCTTTCCTTTTCTTCATTTTTGTGCCTTTTTACCACTTTGTTGCAATACTCGTCTCTCCCCCTGAACTTATACTTTTTCCATGTGCTAAAGGAAAGATCGGGTGCCAAGAGGGGGTAACTTTTAGAACGGGTATAGGCTTGTATTATGATTCTTGAAGGAAAAAGGTCTAAGGCTCAAAAGGGTTGACTAGGGATCTTTTCATTGGTAGGTTATGGGTGTGTTTAACTATCATTTGGACCAAAGAGAGCCTATAATCATGTCTCAAGTCAGAATTCACTTAGGATTTTTTCTCAACAAACATTCAGGGCAAGTTCTAGACCAATGGCTCGGGACTTGGACTTACAATGAGATTACTCACCACACAAGCTATGGGACTGCTAAAGAAGCAGAGTCAGGGGCCCACAACGACTTAGATAAGATTTGAGCACACAATGGTCCCGAAAAGCCACTTGATGATTATCGGTCAACACAAGAGTCTCAAGGTCACTACTTTTACCATCCTAAATACAACAATTTATTTTTGACCATAAGATCAAAGGCAAATGTGCTAGGACCAAGTGAAGCTTTGCTTGAGGCACCCTTAACTACTAACTACTAAAAACGAAAAAAATGGACTCAAACCCTTAAGAAGGTTATCACGCCATCCATCATTGGGAAGAGCCACCCAGTTCACACAACACTCCACCTTTGCAAAGAACCGTGACATTAAGAAAACCAAAGGCTTATTGCGAACTTTAGAAACAAGAAGCTACGAATCACAAATAAGAAGCTAAGGACGAAAAATTTGCGGAAAGTAGAATGAATATATACAAAAGGGGATTTGAATATACAATAGATGGGATGAATATGTACAACGTAACATAACTTTATATATAGACCCAAAGTAAAATAAAAGTGCGATAAATGTATGAAATGTTAAAATTATATACAACCCAAAGATGAAAAATCAAGAAAGCATAAAAAAAATATCAAATATATATACAATCATTCGAATGAATAAAAAGTAGGGCCTACCCCCTCAAATGAAAGCTGGCATTGTCCCCAATGCCAACTAAACCAAATAAAGCATAAAAAGAGATAGGAAAAAGTATATAGGGACTCCCTATGGCCTATCTGTCTGCATAGGCTCCTGAGTGGTCCTAGGGTCCTCACTATGCTCGAGAACCTCAGACTAGTTCCCGCTGGCCTGCTGGTGTGCTGCTGGGACCTGGGTCTGGACCTGGATAGGCTCTTGTGGTGCATCCTGTGGCTGACTGGAGGAGGCCTCCGGTGGGTCTGCCAACTGGATGACTGCATCGTCCGCTCTGGAATCATCCTCTTTCTCTTTGGAGGCCTCTATGACTGCTCTAGCTGGGGATGAGTTGCTGGCATAGGATCGTCGAGCAATAAGTCAAAAGTCAACTGGTCTGCCTTCAACCGGTCAACATCAACCCTCAGAGCCTTCACGGACTCCTTGGAAGCCTGCGTCTTCCTGTATTTCTTGTGCTCCCTAGCAAGCTCCTTGAGAGACTGGCTGTGTGAAGCAACTGCATCTGTGAGCACCTTCTGAGTCTCGAGGATTTTCTTCTGGTTGTTTAAGATCTCTTTCAAAGCATCCTCTATCGACTGGGAAACCTATGGGGATGGAGGTACCGACGGAGCCTCTATCGTGGTAGTCAAGATGGACAACTTAGATGAGGCAGTCTGTATCCAATTTTTGATACTCAGAAGTGCCTGGCTTAGTCGGTGGGCAGTAATAGGATGAGCCCAGGAAGATAGAATCTCCAGGTCCGCTGAGGTGGATGGACCAATAGGGCAGCAGTAGAAGTAGAGGCAGGCTCATCTGGAGTCACTACCACAACTGGCTCTTCAGACTGGCCAGATGGAGCAGTAACTGTACTCTTGAAGTTCTTGCTCTTGGGGTTGCCATCCCTCTGCATGTTGTACCAGGAGAAAGGGGCCTTCGCTTTGACTTTGATGTCGAAGGGCCTCTTCTCCACTTTCAAGTCCCGAAAGTACATAGTGAGGAAACTGGGGAACGGGTAGTTTCTGTCATGCTCAACACCAACAATAGTAATAATCCACGACATCACATTCCCCACATTGATTAGGTACCCCGCCATGATCGAAGCCACTAACATAGCCCAGTGAAGAGGTAGGAAGTTGTCATGTGTCGTGGGGTCCAACCTGCTACATACAAATGTCTCCCACCCCCGTGCCTCAAAATTTAGACTACGTCTCAGAATCTTGATGCCCACAGTCAACCAGTCAGGGGTGGTACCCGGGATTGCCAGGTATTGTGCTATCCAGGGACGAACTTCCTCACCCATTTCCATCTTTGCCACGTATAGGGTCTCATCCTCCTCATTGAAGCAAAGGTCATCGTTTATTGACTTCCCATCAAACAACACTTTCAGGTTTCGAACCTTGGTCACCTTAGAGCCCTTTTTGATGTGGGAAACATTGCTGTAGAATTCCTTGACCAAGTGTTCATTAGCATCCACACACTCATCTAGAAAAGGTTCTCAGCCTACTCTTGTCCTAAACTGCCTCCTCACGTTGGGGTTGTGAGGTAGCAAGTCTCTATCAATAAAACTCCTTTCCAGGATCAACTTCCTCACTGGCCACCATTCCGGAATTGGTGGTATGCTACTTCACTCACGAACCAGTCCTGCCACATCTTTGGCTTCCTAGTTCTAGCAATACCCCCACTTGCGGTTCACCTCCTTCTCCTACTTCTTCGTCTCCCCCTACTTCCTCCTCATCACCTACTGCACCTTCTCCAGATAATGAAGTTGTGGGAGAGGTGGAGTATTCCCCACTACCATCAGGGATATATTCTGGCAGTCAGGGATGATGGGGTGTATCTCTTAGTCTATGCGTTTTCGGCCAGTCAGGGATATATTCTGGCACAGAGTCCGAAGAGATCTCCCGGGAGGGCTCGTACTCACTCCCCGATATGTCAATGGCTCTGTCAGCCACTTTTATCGCCTTTCGCATGTTTTTGATGTTTTACCTAGCTTGGGGAATGGGTTTTATCATTTTATGCTTCCCTCCCTGGGAGGATGCACCTCTACCAGGTTGTTTAGATCCTTTACCCCGTTGCTTCACCAATGTCTACAACCATAATTCAATCAGCTTGTTAGTATCAGTGTAATCAGTTAAGAACCAAAGTTGCAGAATAGAAAAGAAAAGTTTCAAACATGTTGCAGAAGACACACGGTGCGGATCGCACAAAATGGTGTACAGCCGCACAGGGGCCAATGCGGACCGCACAAGATGACCATGTGGTCCGCATAGGGGTGGGATTCAGACTACCCACCCTCTGTATCCAGGCAGTGTGGACCGCACAAAATATAGTTCGGCCGCACTGGAACCAGTGCGGTCCGCACAAAATATAGTGCCGCCGCACTGCCCAATGTTCAGCTTTCAGAAGTTTCATCAATGCAGTCCGCATAAAATGGTACTGCGGACCGCACAAAAATGACTGTGGTCCGCACTAAGTGCCCAATTGTGGCACTAAGTTAGGGTTTAACGGATTTTTGATTTTAAGCATAATTAATACCTAAACAATGCCCCTAGGTGATTTTCCATTGTTTTTAACTACAGGAGCCTACTCTAATCAAGACACTGGCCCAGGCCCTATCTAATCAAGTCGTACTCTAATAGAACAGTCCTTCTATTAGTTCTAAGAGTCAGGGTTTGAAAAGGGTAAAATGAGGGCCTCAGGCCCTATTTATGGAAAATGACATGGCCCAGCCTCACCAACCAGTGCGGACCGCACAAAATGGACTGCGGTCTGCACAACACATCTATTTTCAAACTTGAGGAGGCAACACACTGCGGTCCGCACAAAATGGACTACGGCCGCAGTGGTCCACTACGGACCGCACAAAATGTAGTGCGGCCGTAGTGGCAAACTTCAGAGAGGTCTATATTTTACCCTTACTAGTGTGGTCCACACTAAATGTAGTGCGGCCGCATTAACAACTTCAGAGACCTGGCACTTTTTTCCACTATGTTCTGCACTGCACCAACACAATCCTATAACATCTCACAACTAGTTAGCCCAAAAATCAATCCTATACTACAAAGAAAATCAAAGAAAACAAGAAGAAAAACACATGGGTTGCCTCCCAAGAAGCGCCTGATTTAATGTCGCGGCACGACACAAGTTACCATCACATTATTTGAAATGGAGAAGTGCCACCACGTGGCTGTCATCAATTTTTCCAAGATAATGCTTGACCCGGTGCCCATTAACTTTGAAAACTTCACCATTTTTGTTCTTTAAATCAAGATCACCAATCGGGGTCACACACATTACTTCAAAAGGTCCACTCCATTTTGATTTGAGCTTTTCCGAAAACAAACGTAACCGGGAGTTGAACAAGAGAACCAAATCACCTACTTTGAACTCCTTTCCACGAGCATATTTATCATGAAGGTACTTCATCTTGTCCTTATACAAGGACGAACTGGAGTAGGCATGGAATCTGAATTCATCAAGTTCATTAAGCTGCTCCACACGAAGATTGGCTGCAACATCCCACTCAAGATTAAGCTTCCTCAAAGCCCACATGGCCTTATGCTCTAACTCAACCGGTAGATGGCAAGATTTCCCAAACACCAAGCGATACGGAGACATACCAATCGGAGTCTTATAAGAATTCTGATAAGCCCATAGAGCGTCATCCAACTTCTTTGACCAATCGGTCCTATTTGTATTGACCGTCATGACAATATGCTTTTGATTTCCCTGTTGGAAACTTCCACTTGACCACTTGCTTGAGGATGATAAGGGGGTAGAAACTTTGTGATTGACACCATACTTTGAAAGCAAAGTGTCGAAAGCTCTATTGCAAAAATGAGACCCCCCATCACTTATGATTGCACGAGAAGTACCAAACCTTGTAAAAATGTTCTTCTTGAGAAATGCAACAACACTCCGGGCCTCATTGTTAGGCAAAGCAACGGCTTCAACCCACTTTGAAACATAATCCACTGCCACAAGAATGTAAGTGTTCCCACAAGAGCTAACAAATGGGCCCATGAAATCAATGTCCCATACATAAAAAATATCAACCTCAAGGATGGTATTGAGAGGCATCTCATCTTTCTTCGAAATTCCACCCGCTCTTTGGCATTCGTCGCATCTCTTCACAAAATCACCTGCATTTTTAAACAAAGTTGGCCAATAAAACCCACAACTAAGAACTTTAGAAGCTATCCTTGCCATACCATGATGGCCACCATAGGGAGAGGAATGACAAGCCTCCAAGATACTCAATTGCTCCTCCTCCGGGACACACCTTCGGATCACACCATCCGTGCAAATCTTGAACAAGTACGGCTCATCCCAATAGAAGTCCAAACTATCCCGCTTGAGCTTCTTCCTTTGGTTAGAAGAGAGATCATACGGGATTATACCTGTCACAAGGAAATTAGCAACATCGGCAAACCATGGCATATCATTCATGGACACTGAAAGGAGTTGTTCATCAGGAAATGAATCATTGATCTCTAGGCCATCACGAGGCCTCCCCTCCTCCTCCAAGCAGGACAAGTGGTCTACCACTTGGTTCTCACTACCCTTCCAGTCCACAATCTCCAAATCAAACTCTTGAAGTAATAAGACACATCGCATCAGTCTAGCTTTGGAATCCTTCTTCGTCATTAAGTACCGGAATGCGGCATGGTCGATATAAATAATAACCTTAGCACCCACAAGATACGGCCGGAATTTTTCTATAGCAAACACAATAGCCAAAAGTTCCTTCTCGGTCACCATGTAGTTCACTTGAGCATCATTCATAGTCTTGCTCGCATAATACACCGGATGAAATATTTTGTTCGCTCGTTGACCCAAAACTGCCCTAACCGTAACATCGCTAGCATCACACATGAGCTCAAAGGGAAAGATCCAATTAGGTGCGGTAATGATATGAATGGTGGTCAACTTATGCTTGAGAAGTTCAAAGGCTTGCATACACTTGTCATAAAACACGAACTTAGCATCTTTTTCCAACAACTTGCACAAGGGATTCTCTACCTTCAAAAAATCTTTGATAAATCTCCGGTAGAACCCCGCGTGCCCAAGAAAACTTCGGAATCCCTTGACGGATGTAGGGGAGGGAGCCTTGAAATCACATCGATCTTTTCTTTATCCACCTCAATGCCATGATTCGAAATTTTATGCCCAGGAATGATTCCTTCTTCCACCATAAAGTGGCATTTCTCCCAATTGAGAACAAGATTGGTTTCTTCACAACGGGCCAACACTCTATCAAGATTCTTCTATCATTTATCAAATGAGTCCCTCATAACATTAAAATCGTCCATGAACACCTCCAAAATGTCTTCTACCATATCGGTGAAAATGGCCATCATACACCGCTAAAATGTAGCCGGTGCATTACACAACCCAAAAGGCATCCTAGAGAAAGCAAATGTGCCATATGGACAAGTGAATGTGGTCTTCTCCTGATCTTCCGGAGCAATCAAAATTTGGTTGTACCCAGAATACCCATCCAAGAAGCAATAGAAGGCACGCCCGGTAAGTCGATCTAACATCCGATCAAGGAAAGTGATCCTTGCAGGTCACTTTATTCAACTTGCGGTAGACCATGCATACCCTCCAACTAGTGACGGTTCTTGTAGGAATCAACTCATTTTTGGAATTTGTCACCACGGTCATGCCACCCTTCTTCGGTACACATTGCACCGGCGAAGTCCAAGAGCTATCAAAGATGGGGTACACAACCCCGGCATCCAACCACTTGATCACCTCCTTTTTCACAACTTTTTGTATTGCCTCGTTCAACCTCCTTTAGTGCTCCAAGGAGGGCTTTGCATCATCTTCCAGAATAATCTTGTGCATATAGAATGTAGGGCTTATTCCCTGAATATCAGCTAGAGTCCATCCAATTTCCTTTTTCTGTTTTTGAAGCACCGCCAATGTGGCATCAACCTGCATGTTAGTAAGGCAAGAAGAAAGAATAACTTACAAAGTAGAATTTGAGCCTAAGAACTCATACCTGAGGTATGGAGGAAGTGTTTTCAACTCCAAGACCGGAGTCTCCTCAATTGACGGTTTGGTTGGTGGAGGCTTTCTATTCTCGAGATCCAAAGACAATTTCCTAGGCTCATAAGAATAAAAGCACATTCCATGTAAAGCATTTACACACTCCACTCGGCTTGCATCCTCATTGATATCAAGATTCAACAATACGGCCTCCAATGGGTCCTCCACATTGATCATTTCACTGGCATCATCAATTATCACTGATGTGACGAGGTCAACAAAAGAGCACACCTCGGTACTGTTGGGTTGTTTCATAGACTTGCACACATGAAAAACCACCTTTTCATCACCCACCCGGAAGGTGAGTTTCCCTGCTTCCACATCTACCAATGCCTTTCCCTTAGCTAGGAAAGGTCTTCCCAATAGGATTGGAACTTCGTAGTCCACTTCGCAGTCCACTTCGCAGTCCAAGATCACAAAGTCAGCTGGCAAGATAAATTAGTCCACATGGACAAGAACATCATCAATAATACCCAAAGGTCTCTTTATCAATCTATCCGCCATTTGTAACCTCATGGAAGTCGGCCTAGGTTGCCCAATACCTAAAGTTTTGAAAACTGAGTAGGGCATCAAATTGATACTAGCTCCCAAATCACATAGATCCTTGGCAAAATCCGCACTCCCAATGGTGCAAGGAATGGTGAAAGCACCGGGATCTTCAAGCTTCGGGGCCATTGAATGCACTATAGCACTAACTTGGTTAGTCATCTTTATAGTTTCACAATCCATGGAACGCTTCGTTGTGACCAAGTCTTTCATGAATTTTGCATAGCCCGACATTTGTTCAAGAGCCTCCACCAAAGGCACATTAATGGACAAGCTCTTCATCATATCAATGAACTTTTTAAATTGATTATCATTTTTCTGCTTTGCAAGCCTTTAAGGATAAGGTGGAGGTGGCCTTGGCAAAGGAGCCTTGGCTGTTGGCACAACCGGCTCCGGCATGTCAATTATGTATTTCTTAGACGGGTTCACATCATTTTGAGTTTCTACCTCGACATCTTGCATATCAATCCTCACTTCGTTGTTCACATTTTCATCAACCACATCTTCAACTACCAAAGGGACTTCATCCTCTTGCAACTCAACATCATCATCCAAGATTTGCTTTTGCTTGGAGGCATTCACATCACTGCCTCTCCCACTTCTTATTGTAACTGCCATAATATGATTGTTACCACCCTTCGGGTTCACTACCGTATCACTTGGTAGAGCACCCTTAGGGCGAGTGTTTAAATACCGTGAGATTTGGCCTAACTGCACCTCCAAATTTCTGATAGAGGTATTGTGGGAAGCCAACTGTGCATCTGAATCCGCATTCTTCTTCATCATCTGTTTGAACATCATTTCAATTCTACCCATATCATTGCCAGAATAACTAGGACCTTGAGATGGAAATGGGGGCGGATTGTTCGGTTGTTGGTACATTGGGGGCCTTTGAAAGCCTTGCCCCCGATTTCCTTGGTTTCCATTGTTCCATCTACCTTGATTATTATTACCACCCCAATTGTTGTTATTCTCATTCCAATTTCCTTGGTTGTTTTGATTGTTGTTCTGATTGCCCCAGTTGTTGTTTTGGTTGTTGTTCCCCCAATTACCAATGTTTTGTTGTTGGTTGCCCCAATTGCCTTGAGGTCTCCACTGTTATTGGTTGGAAGAGTTGCCTCGTTGGCCTTGATAGTTGTTTACATATTGAACCTCTTCACTTTGGTCATCATAATCATCATTTTGAAATCCATCACAGTCATCATCAAATTGCTAGGAATTCCCTTGGTTTTGTTGCCTTCTTTTGTTGACACGCATATTGACACTCTCCATGGCATTCACTTGGCGAGGATTTTGAACTTGTTGCAACTGTGCCTTTTCCAATTGGTTCATAGTAGTTGTCAACTCTGCTATAGCCTGTCCATGATCATGTAATTCCTTATGCAAATGAATAACCGTGGGGTCACCCTGAGGCACATTGGCTCTACTTTGCCATGCAGAAGAAGTGTCAGCCATCTCGTCAAGTATATCACATGCCTCATCATACGACAACTTCATAAAGTTGCCTCTATCAAGTTGGTTCACTATGCATTGATTTGTTGTATTGATGCCCCGGTAGAAGGTTTGTTGTATCATAGCCTTGGTCATATCATTGTTGGGGCATTCTTTCACCATTATTCTATAACGCTCCCAAATCTCATGCAAAGGTTCTGTGGGCTCTTGCTTGAAAACCAATATCTCATCACGCAATGCCGCCATATGCCCCGACGAGAAAAATTTAGCAATGAATTTTTCCGCTAACTCATCCCAAGTTGTGATAGAATGGTTGGGAAGTTGCTCGAGCCAATCCAATGCCTTCCCTCTAAGTGAGAATGGGAAGAGTCTCAACCTAAGAGCATCCTCGGACACATTCATATGCTTTCTCCCCCAGCATATATCCACGAACCCCTTGATATATTTGTAGGCATTTTGATTTGCAACGCCCGTGAAATACCCACGCTACTTAAGTAAGGTCAACATCACATTGGTTATCTGAAAATTGTCTGCCCGGATTCGAGGTGGGACAATAGCACTCGTGTAGCCTTGGTTCGGAAGTACTCTGGGAGCCACTCTTGGAGGTGGCAGATGAGGGTCTGGAATATCACCATTCGGATTAGCATTGGCATTGCGGCCTCTACGTTGTCCTTGAGGTACAAGAGGCACCTCATCTTCCCCGACATCATCTACCTCCTCCCCCGTAATCACGTTTCCAAGAGGGTTATTAGTATTGTTCGCTACCATTTGGTACCTGAGTTGTGACACAAATAAGTAAGTAACAAAGAAGGAAATAAGAACAATACACAAAACTAACTAAATAGATATCCAAAACCATTAGCTCCCCGGCAACGGTGCCAAAAGTGATCGCGGCTACTCCGCTCTACTAATTAAGTAGCGAGAGAGGGTTTGAGCAGCTTTTACCCGATTTAGGGTCGGGATCGATTTCCACAGAGAGCTAGAGTTTGGAATCGAGTATCTATCTAGTTTAGGATTGCGTATGTGTTCCAAATTACACTTTTACTCATTTTTGGGATTTTCTTTTTACTTCTACTATGATCAAAATACAAATGGTAAATGCAACTAGATTACGCAAAGAGTTAAACTAAAAAGGGTTGTTCAAATGGTTTAAAAGGCACTAGGGTAATGACTTTCACCTAGGTGGTTAATTGACGGGTAATTGAATCTAAGACACGATTGACATAATTGGGGAGTGTTGCACGATATTACCCACTCTGCACCTCTCGGTGGTTCGAGTGATTTTGCCCAAATTGACTTTCTCAAGACCAATTGGGTATGTAAATTTGCACAAGCAACTCAGGTTCAAGTCGGGTATTACTCTCTCGAGATTTAACCCTTTAATTGGGGTTATCAATCTCTTGAGTGCACCCCAATTCCTTGTTGGACCAATCTCGGAGACTTAGGCTCTCTTTATCAAGAAGAGACCTAGTCAACTAAACACAAACTAGTGTTTGCAACCATTAATTCAGCAATTAACCATGAAATTGGCCCAAATATCAAACATCCATAGTCAATCTAGCCCTAAAATACAAGACCCATCAATTACCCACACTAGGGTTGAGCCACAACCCTAGCTTATGGGTCTAGCTACTCATAACTAAAGAAGAAAAGCAAGAAATAGATGAAGAACAACTCATATTAATTAATCACTAAGGTAAATAACAAAATTCAATGATCAAAAATAGATAAAATTGCCCAAAAATAGCTAAGAAAGTCAAACCCACGAGTGCAGCTACGTTACAAAACTATCTGGTACCCTAAAAATGGGAAAAGAAGCTATTTATACTAAGCTAAAAAATCTGAACAAAAATGCCCCTGCGGGGTTAGTGCAAACCGCATAAAATGGAGTGCGGCCGCACTAGGGCTCTTGACTTCAAAATCCAACTCTTTGAACTCAGGCAATGCGGACCGCAAAGAACGGACTGCGGCCGTAAAGGCTTCTAGTGCGGTCTGCACAGAATGGACTGCGGACCGCATTGGCTTGAAACTTCAAAACTGGCATCTCTCTGATTCATGGGTCTGCGGACCGCACTAAATCAAGTGCGACCGCATTAACTTTCAGTGCGAACCGCACAAAACCTAGTGCGGCCATATTGCCTTTGTGCCTGAATGTCAACCCCTCTGAATCCCCAAGTGCGGACCACACAAAATGGTGTGCAGCCGCACTAGGCCTGTTTTGCCTGAGCTTTGTCTTGTCTTGGGACTTGTGCAAGTTTCACTCCTTTTTGAGCTGATCTTTGATAGTTTGTCACTTTTTTTATCAAACATGCTATTAACAACTTGTGAGCCTTTCGAAACTATTTTGTGTGAATTTCTAATCAAATCATAAGCAAGAATGAGTATAAAATGTATCAAAATCCCTAGTTATCAGCGATGTCATGACCCAAAAGGTCATCACTTATTTTAGAAACAAATTCAGTATTCTGAGGCCTAAAAACCTCCTTTTTACCTCACCTTGATTTGCGTGCATGGACCGGACCTATATCCGGAAAGCCTTATATGTGAAAAAAGAGAAATAGAAATTTCTAGAGTTAAAATTTTGATTTTGGTTGACTTTGGTCAATATTTTGAGCAAACGGACCTGGATCCGTGTTCTGACGATCCCGGAGGTTCGTAGTAAAATATGGGACTTGGGCATATGCCCGAAAAAGAATTCCAAGGTCCCAAGCCTTAGGAAAATCAATTTTTGAATGAAATTGTTTTGCTGAATTATCTAAGAAATGAAGAAAAGAATTAATGTTTGAAACCATGGGTATCGGCCCCGTATTTTGGTTCTGGAGCCCAGTACAAACTTGTTATAGTATTTAAAAGATAACTGTGAAATTTGGCAAAAAATGAAGTTTTTGACGTGAGTTGGACTTCCGGTTGAAGAGTTATGAATTTTAAGTGTTCTTGATGAAAATGATGAGTTTTAAGGTTTAATTCATGGTTTTACATGTTATTTTGATGATGTGATCGCATGAGTAGGTCCATATGATATTTTTGAGTAAGTATGCACATTTGGTTTGAAGTCCCGAGGCCTCGGGTGAGTTTCAAGTAGGTTTCGAGATGTTTTAGGCTTAAAATATAGTTGTTGCAGGTTCAGAGATGTTGCAAATCTCTGAACCCGCCAGTGCGGTCCGCAATGATTTTGTGCTGACCGCGGAGGGGCCTTTGCGGCCGCACTAGATTTTGTGCGGTCCGCAATGAAGAAGAATTCGCAGATTCACTGGTCTGACATCGGAAGCCTATATCTTTTGATCTACAAGGAATTTTGAGATGTTTCTAAAATGAAAGTTGTAGCTCTTCGTGTCTAGTTTGCAGAAAAGTAAAGAAATCATAATTTGGACATCTTAAGAGAAATTTATGGCTAAAATAATAAAGTATGTCACCGCAATCAACATTGTGAGCTCCGCGGCCGCACTCCTTTTTGTGCGATCCGCACAGAGGGTCTGAGAGGGGTATATTTAAACGGGATTTTTAGTCACTTCTCATTTTTCAAAACCCCAAAAACATAAGAGGCGATATTTCAAACAACCTTTCTTCTGCAAAACATTAGTAAGTGATTTCTAACTCTTTTTCTTTACTCCCTAACTTCTTTTTGCAAGATTTCATCCTAGAATCTAGGGTTTTCATGGTGGAATTGGGAATTTTGGGAAAAACGTAAGAATATTAAAATTTGGGGATTTAGACCTCAAATTGAGGTCGGATTCCAAAACCAATCATATATCCGGGCTCGGGGGTGAATGGGTAATCGGGTTTTGGTTCAAATTTCGGGTTTGGACCAAGCGGGCCCGGGGTCGAGTTTTGACTTTTTGGGAAATACTTTAGAAAACTTATTTCCATGCATTAGAATTGATTCATTTAGCATTTATTAATATAATTAAGTAACTTGTGGCTAGATACGAGTGAGTTGGTGGTGGAATCAAGAGGTAAAGCAATAGCTGAGGCTTGAGTTGTGTTTGTGGCATCGAGGTAAGTGTTTGGTCTAACCTTAACTTGAGGGATTAGGAGTTGTGTCATATTTGCTACGTATTACTTGTTGAGTATGATGTATAGGCATGGTGATGAGTATCTATACGTTGGTGTCAAGCATGACCGTGAGTCTTAAATTGAAATTGCTGTGTTTTTAATAAATACTATGAATGCCTAAGTTGTTGATTCTCTGTGTTGAGCAAGGATTATGATTATTCTCGTGGAAATTACTTATGATTGAGTATTGGTGCTAGTTGAGGAAGTTAGATGTTGGAACAAGTCTGGTTATAGTTGATTTTCCCTTGCCGGGACGTATTTACTTATACTGTCGATTCCCTTGCTGGAATAGTGTTGTTTCTTTATTGATCCCTTGCCGGGACTCTCTTTGTGAGTGGTGTTGAACTGTATATGTGGATTGGGTTGCACGCCGCAATAATATTACATTTGGATCGGGTTGCACACCGCATCAATATTATGTTTGGATCAGGTTGCACGACGCAACAATAATATAATTGGATCGGGTTGTACGTTGCAACAACAATATAATTGGATCGGGTTGCACACCACAACAGTGATAAATGATATGGATTGGGTTGCACATCGCAACAATATTTTTATAATTTGGATCGGGTTGTGTGCCGCAAAGGTAGATAATAAAAGTGTTTAATGATTGGTTATGATTTCCTTATTCTTTTGTTGTGAATTCTAAATGGTCTTTATGATTTTATATTGAATTACTTTTGATAAATGATATTTCCCTCAGTATGTCCCCATCCCATCTTTAATTGTTTATTTTTGTTTTATTTCCGTTGTATATAATATAACTGCACAGGTTTAATTGGTAGTCTGGTCCTAGCCTGGTCACTACTTCGCCGAGGTTAGACCAAGCACTTACCAGCACATGGGGTTTGTTGTGCTGATACTATACTCTACACTATTTTGTGCAGATCACAGTGATGTAGACTTCGGACCGCAGTGAGATTGTTGTTTCTTGTTCAGCAGGCGACCCGAGGTAGTCCCGCAGGCGTCCGCAGGCCTTGGCTCCTCCTTCTACCTACTATTCTTGTTTCTTTTATGTATTTCCAGAGACAGTGTTGTATTTATTTCTTTCATACCTTTATTTGTAGTACTCCTAGATAGTCTGTGAAGTTGTGACACTAGTCTTGGGTAGATTTGTTATGGATTGGTATTTGTAGTATTATTAAAACTTTACAATGCAGCCTTCCGCTTATTCAATTTTGTTGTTATCTAATTGTTGGCTCTTAACTGCTATCGGATTAAAAATGGAAACATAGTAAATAGGTCAGTTGGTTAGCTTGCCTAGCTTTCACTAGTAGGCGCCATCACGACTCCCGAGGGTGGGAAATCCGGGTCGTGACAGGCGAAGGTATATAAGCCTAAGGGTGGTCAACTGACCATTATTAGTCGAAAAATTATACTGTATATATAGATAAAATATTAAATTTTAATGGTATATAACATATATTGAACACCTTTTATCGGATTTTTTTTTTTACTTATTTCAAGTTTGAACATCCTAAATGAAATTTTTGGCTTTGCCACTGCACGCAAGTCAGATGCGTGAAAGCAATTTGCTTGAGTAGTTAAAAATGAAAAGATAAGATAAAAAGTAAAAAAGAATAAAAACCCCATCTTTCCATCGCCTTTCTCTTTCTTTTCTTTTCTTTACCCCAACATTACGTGTCCTTCTGTTTCTCTTTTTTTTCTTTTACATATCCATTAGAGGCCTTGAAGCTCTTTACTGAACAACAATGGCGCACCTATTCTCCATAAAAATATTTCAAATAAATCAATGGTCTGGCTTCCCAAGCATCACAATATCTGCTAGACTTAATAACCTATGTCTCCTTCCCCATTAAAACTGCTGAAAAATACCCAAAAATACATCATACATGGAAATCAAAATAGATAACTATTTTTCCTCATTAAAAGCTTCACTGCAAAAAATTAAAATGAATATCATCTTTAATTTTTTCTTGTCTGAGGGATTGTCCACGACAAAAAAAAACCCGGCCTTTCAATAGTGACTCGTTGAGGCAATGACTAATTTTACTGATTAGGAGGTCTTTTAAGAGGGAAATTTTTAAGATGAAGCAAATGGAAAAAAAGTTGATGATGGATGAGTATTGAATATGGTGGAATGGTGGTGGATCGTTAGGAGCTTTGACTACGAAGAAGAAGACAAAATTGATTTTTTTAAAGAGGAGGAGAATAAAAATCTGTTAAAATAACTTTTTTTTAAAGTAGGACCCACAGATTACACATGTCAAAGAATAAAAAGGCTTAGTATATGACATGTCAATCATGTCAAAGTGAGTGAATAACGCGTTCAGTCAGATGTGTTTATTTGTATTCAGTTCATCAAGTAGTGTCAAAATAAAAAAAATAGAAGTTTATATATCGGGATGGCAAATCGATGCAAATTTAAGTGGCTACGAGGTCATTTTGCTAAGTGTAAATTTACATCATAGTAATAGGTACAATTTATTTTTAATTTATGAGATATAGTTTGACTCGGTATTAAAAAAGAACCGTTAAAACTTATGATCTTAAAAGCTTAAAAGGTAAAAGCTATGTGGGTCATATTGTTTGTATGACAATAAAATTTCTTATTAAGGATAAAATTAAAAATTTCAAGTTAAATTATTTTTAAATATAAAAATATGTCATTTTATTTGGAACAAGCTAATAAGAAAATTGTGTCACAAAAATTAAAACGGATAAAATATATTATTCTGAAACATGGAGATCGCACATTTTAATGATAAGGAAATGATTTTCTAGAGATAAGAATATGAATTAATCAAAAATAAAGAAAATTGAGCAACTATAAATTATACATAAGTGAATTTAGCCCTATTTCCTTTATATTATTTAAAAATATTATTCCTAATAGGATAAAGAGGAATCTTTACAATAGTCGGTTGAATTTAATATTTACTTCTTCTAATTGATATATATATATACTAATTATACATATATTGTATATAAATTATATAATATATTATCTTTAAGCGGTTAATAGCATGATAAAGCATCTTAGTATGAATTTATTCATTACTTTTTTAAATGAGATTTAAATTTGTTATTTTGTGGCTTGAATTATTTCCTTGTATTTTTAGGAAAGCCATAGTCCCTATAGGTTTAGAAAAACTCATTGTCCTAATAGATTTAGGAAAGGAAAAGCTATTGTCTTTATCAAATTGAGAAACCTTTCTCGTATATGTTTGGGACCTTTTGGGATCTATATATAGGGGTTGTAGTTGGGGATCCTAGAGATGGTACTGTGCTTTTTTTCTCATTCATAGTGTAAAACTTTCTCTGCTTTTGTCCCGAGGATTAGGCTTAGCGAAACCTCGTTAAATCCTTGTGTTGATTTTTCTTCTCTATTTACTTTGTGTGTGATTGTGTGCTAGTTAACCCACGATATTCCGCAACAACTGGTATCAGAGCAAAGTTCGGGTTTCTACATATAATATAGGGCTAAGATGTCTTCATCATCTTCAACAAAGTATGAAGTAAAGAAATTTGACGGAGGTTCTAGTTTCAGTCTATGGAAAATTATGATGAAATCGTCCCTGGTGTTACAAGGGCTATGGAAAGCAATTGACAAAGATTTTTCTGAAGAGATGAAAGAGACAGAGAAGGCAGACCTAAAGGATAGGGCTTTGAGTATGATCTTCATGAGCGTTACAGATAGCGTTCTTCAGGAAATTGCAGAAGAAACTTCTGCAGCAACGGCATGGAAGAAGCTGGAAGATCTGTATTCTAAGAAATCGCTAACAAACCGCCTCTACCTGAAAAAAAGGTTATACAATCTTCGTATGAATGAAGGTACACCTGTTAAAACTCACATTGATGAGTTTAATTCAATTATAATGGACTTGAAGAATGTGGATATCAAAATTGAGAGTGAGGTCCCGGCCTTGATTGTGTTATGTTCTTTACCACCGTCTTATGATACTTTTGCCGATACACTGCTATATGGGAAAGACAGCAATTTACTGGAAGATATTAGTAATGCACTAAAATCTAAAAAGTTAAAAAAGAGCTTTCCAAACAGCAAAATTGAGGGCGAGGGTCTTGTGATTAGAGGAAAAACACAACAAAAGGACTTTAACAAGAAAAAGTCAACCGCCAGATCAAAGTCTAGAGCAAGGAAGAAACACTATTATGAGTACGGGGAGCAAGGTCACTATAAAGAGATTGTCCTAAGCTGAAGGAGAAAAGTGGGAAGCAGAAAATAGATAATACGGTAAATATTGTTGGCACTGGCAATAATTCTGATGATAGTGACTGTGTAGGGGAAGTATGTGCTGTGATTTCTAGTCATGGGAAGATTTCTTGGGTTCTTGATTCTGGTGCTACTTTCCACTTGTGTCCACACAAGAATTGGTTTGCAACTTATAAGAAAATAAGTGAGACTGTCTACATGGGAGATGATAATCCATTACCACTAGAGTGTGTTGGTAACATTAAATTGAGAATGTGCGACAGAATTATCAGAATTATTGAGTGTTGGCATGTTCCTCGGATAAAGACAAATTTAATTTCTCTTTCATCTCTGGATGATTAAGGGAATAAATTCCACTCCGATAATGGAACACTTAAAGTGTATAAAGGCTCCACGGTACTCATGAAGGGTAAACTACATTCTAAATTGTATCATCTTCAGGCCAGTATAGTTGAAGGGGAAGCTACTATAGCTTCTGGGAAAAGTGATTTGAATTAGTCTCAGTTGTGGCACTTGCGACTTGGCCATATGAGTGATAATGGATTGTCATTGTTGAGTAAGTACAATTTGCTGAATGGGTACAAAAATCAAGTTTTGAATTTTGTGAGCATTGTGCGTTTGGTAAATAGACAAGGGTACAGTTCAGTAAGAAGGCCGAGCACAAGACCAGAGACAAGTTAGATTATATACCTCTGACTTGTGGGATCCAAACAGAGTTCCCTTCAAGAGTGGTGCCAGGTATTTTATGACTTTGATTGATGATTACTCAAGGATGATGTGGGTGTATTTTCTGAAAATAAGAGATGAGGCATTTCCGACATTTGTTAAATGAAAGACGATGGTTGAGAGGCAGACGGAAAGAAAAGTTAAGAGTCTTCGAACTAACAATGGGTTGGAATTTTGCAATTCTGAGTTCAATAATTTCTGCAGCAGAGAGGACATAGTGAGACACCGCACTTGTGTCGGAACACCACAACAAAATGGTATTGCAGAAAGTATGAATAGAACACTTTATGATAGGGCACGAAACATGCTTTCACACTCATGTGTTAGCAAAGATTTATGGGCTGAAGCAATCAATACAACTTGCTATTTGGTCAACGGATCTCCATCTACAGCTATTGAGTTCAAAACTCCTTTTAAGGTATGGTCTGGTTCGCCTGCTGATTATTCAAATTTAAGGATATTTGGTTGTCCTGCATATGCTCATGTGAGGGATGGAAAACTTGAGCTGAGGGCAAAGAAGTGCATATTTCTAGGGTATGCAACTGGTGTGAAAGGTTATAGGTTGTGGTAAACAGATCAAAAGACTCCAGGGCTAACTATCAGTAGGGATTTAACATTCAATGAATCTACCTCACTAGACAGTCAGATGGAGAAGGCAATAGCATAAACAGATTGTGGTGTCAGTGATCGCAAAGAGCTAGAAATTGAATCTCCACTAGCTCGGCCCAGTAGTTCTAAAGTAGAGGAAGTGGAGGAGGTGCAAAATATCGATCAAAATGATAATGTTGATGCATCTTCGCAACAACAACCATATATCTTTGCAACAGGCAGAGAGAAGAGAGTGATCAACCGACCGCAAAAGTTTGCAAACGTAGTTGATGGGAATCTTCTTGGATATACGATTCAAGTGGGATTCGCTTTGGCAGTTGCAGAGACCGTTGGTGCATTTGAGTGTTATAGCTACTCAGAAGTTATTCAGAGTACAGAACCAAATCGATGGATTAGTGCTATGGCTAAAGAGATTAAGTCTCTTAACAAGTTTAGGCATTTCCGAGACTTGGTTGATGTGGTCTGCAATGGATAGAGCCCTCGTGAGGGCTGAGGGCAAGGTAGAGAGACATTGCTCCTGTGTATGAAGAGAATTCAAGCCAAGGGGAAGATTTGTTATTTTGTGGCTTGAATTATTTCCTTGTATTTTTAGGAAACCCATAATTCATATAGGTTTAAGAAAACTCGTTGTCCTAATAGATTCTGGAAAAGAAAAGCTATGGTCTTTGTCAAATTGGGAAACATTTCTCTTATATGTTTGGGACCTTTTGGGATCTATATATAGGAGTTGTAGTTGGGGATTGTAGATATGGTACTATGCTTTTCTTTTCATTCATAGTGGAAAACTCTCTCTGCTTTTGCCCCGAGGATTAGGCTTAGCCGAACCTCGTTAAATCCTTGTGTGGATTTTTCTTCTCTATTTGATTTGTGTGTGATTGTGTGCTAGTTCGATATTCTGCAACAATTGGTATCAGAGCAAGGTTTGGGTTTACAAATAATCTAGGGCTAAGATGTCTTCATCATCTTCAACAAAGTACGAAGTAGAGAAATTTGATGGAGGTTCTAGTTTCAGTCTATGGAAGATTAGGATGAAATCGTCACTTATGTTACAAGGGTTATGGAAGACAATTGATGATGATTTTCCTGAAGAGATGAAAGAGACAGAGAAGGCAGACCTGAAGGAGAGGGCTTTGAGTGCGATCTTCATGAGCGTTACAGATAGCATTCTTCAGGAAATTGCAGAAGAAACTTCTGCAGCAACGGCATGGAAGAAGCTGGAAGATTTGTATTCTAAGAAATCGCTAACAAACCGCCTCTACCTGAAAAAGAGGTTATACAATCTCCGTATGATTGAAGGTACACCTGTTAAAACTCACATTGATGAGTTTAATTCAATTATAATAGACCTGAAGAATGTGGATATCAAAATTGAGAGTGAGGTCCCGACCTTGATTGTGTTATGTTCTTTACCACCGTCTTATGATACTTTTGCCGATACACTACTATATGGGAAAGACAACAGTTCACTAGAAGATATTAGTAATGCACTAAAATCTGAAGAGTTGAAAAAGAGCTTTCCAAACAGCAAAATTGAGGGCGAAGGTCTTGTGATTAGAGGAAGAACACAACAAAAGGACTTTAACAAGAACAAGTCAACCGCCAGATCAAAGTCTAGAGCAAGGAAGCAACACTATTATGAGTGCGGGGAGCAAGGTCAGTACAAAGAGATTGTCCTAAGCTAAAGGAGAAAAGTGGGAAGCAGAAAATAGATAATTCGGTAAATATTGTTGACACTGGCAATAATTCTGATGATAGTGACTGTGTAAGGGAAGTCTGTGCTGTGATTTCTAGGCATGGGAAGATTTCTTGGGTTCTTGATTCTGGTGCTACTTTCCACTTGTGTCCACACAAGAATTGGTTTGCAACTTACAAGAAAATAAGTGGGACTGTCTACATGGGAGATGATAATCCATTACCACTAGAGGGGGTTGGTAACATCAAATTGAGAATGTTCGATGGAATTATCAGAAATATTGAGTGTTGGCATGTTCCTCGAATAAAGACAAATTTAATTTGTCTTTCAACTTTGGATGATCAAGGGTATAAATTTCACTCTGATAATGGAACACTTAAAGTGTATAAAGGCACCACAGTACTCATGAAGGGTAAACTACATTCTAAATTTTATCATCTTCAGGCCAGTATAGTTGAAGGGGAAGCTACTATAGCTTCTGGGAAAAGTGATCTGAATTAGTCTCAGTTGTGGTACTTGCAACTTAGCCATATGAGTGATAATGGATTGTCTTTATTGAGTAAGTACAATTTGCTGAATGGGTACAAAAATCAAGTTTTGAATTTTGTGAGCATTGTGCGTTTGGTAAACAGACAAGGGTACAGTTCAGTAAGAAGGCCGAGCACAAGACCAGAGACAAGTTAGATTATATACCTCTGACTTGTGGGATCCAAACAGAGTTCCCTTCAAGAGTGGTGCCAGGTATTTTATGACTTTGATTGATGATTACTCAAGGATGATGTGGGTGTATTTTCTGAAAATAAGAGATGAGGCATTTCCGACATTTGTTAAATGAAAGACGATGGTTGAGAGGCAGACGGAAAGAAAAGTTAAGAGTCTTCGAACTAACAATGGGTTGGAATTTTGCAATTCTGAGTTCCATAATTTCTGCAGCAGAGAGGACATAGTGAGACACCGCACTTGTGTCGGAACACCACAACAAAATGGTATTGCAGAAAGTATGAATAGAACACTTTATGATAGGGCACGAAGCATTCTTTCACACCCATGTGTTAGCAAAGATTTTTGGGCTGAAGCAATCAATACAGCTTGTTATTTGGTCAACGGATCTCCATCCACAGCTATTGAGTTCAAAACTCCTTTTAAGGTATGGTCCGGTTCGCCTGCTGATTATTCAAATTTAAGGATATTTGGTTGTCCTGCATATGCTCATGTGAGGGATGGAAAACTTGAGCCGAGGGAAAAGAAGTGCATATTTCTAGGGTATGCAACTGGAGTGAAATGTTATAGGTTGTGGTGCACAGATCAAAAGACTCCAGGGCTAACTATCAGTAGGGATTTAACATTCAATGAATCTACCTCACTAGACAGTCAGAGGAAGAAGGCAATAACATAAACAGATCGTGGTGTCAGTGACCGCAAAAAGCTAGAAATTGAATCTCCACTAGCTCGGCCCAGTAGTTCTAAAGTAGAGGAAGTGGAGGAGGTGCAAAATATCGATCAAAATGATAATGTTGATGCATCTGCGCAACAACAACCATATAGCTTTGCAACAGGCAGAGAGAAGAGAGTGATCAACCGACCGCAAAAGTTTGCAAACGTAGTTGATGGAAATCTTCTTGGATATACGATTCAAGTGCGATTCGCTTTGGCAGTTGCAGAGACCGTTGATGCATTTGAGTGTTATAGCTACTCAGAAGTTATTCAGAGTATAGAATCAAATCGACGGATTAGTGCTATGGCTAAAGAGATTGAGTCACTTAACAAGTTTAGGCATTTTCGAGACTTGGTTGATGTGTGCGGCAATAGATAGAGCTTTCACGAGGGCTGAGGGCAAGGTAGAGAGACATTGCTCTTGTGTATGAAGAGAATTCAAACCAAGGGGAAGATTTGTTATTTTGTGGCTTGAAATATTTCCTTATATTTTTAGGAAACCCATAATTCATATAGGTTTAGGAAAACTCATTGTCCTAATAGATTCGGGAAAAGAAAAGCTATGGTCTTTGTCAAATTGGAAAACATTTCTCTTATATGTTTGAGACCTTTTGGGATCTATATATAGCAGTTGTAGTTGGGGATCGTAGAGATGGTACTGTGCTTTTCTTCTCATTCATAGTGAAAAACTCTCTCTGCTTTTGCCCCGAGGATTAGGCTTAGCCGAACCTCGTTAAATCCTTGTGTTGATTTTTCTTCTCTATTTGCTTTGTGTGAGATTGTGTACTAGTTAACCCACGATATTCTGCAACAAAATCTTTTGCATATTCAAAAATTGAAGTCACAAATTTCTTAAATATAAATTTCTAATAAAAATATACTCAAATAAAATTTGTTGACACTCTGAATCCGAAGGGATAATATGAAAGGGTTAGTTTAATGTTGATGCCCAACTTAGTTAACTTAAATATTCATAGAAAACAAGTTAAAGCCTACTTAGGAATCTATTCTTAATCGATAAGAATATAGAAAAAGGAGATAAAGTTATAATAACATAACGTAAGAAAGTTTTAGGGTTGCCGTCCTCTAGCTTTCTCGTTTAATTCCCAATTAGTTCTACGTTATTCTTTCTTTAGTCTTTTATTTTCCCATTGTAAATGAAAAAGCATAATTCAAACTTAGAGCGATCGATAGGCATAAAGGAATCGGCATATATATAGCAGGTTGGTTAACTCCGTACTTCTAGGTACATGTGCATGTTGATTTTTTTTTTAAATAATTGTGGTGTTGAAGTGAGTTTGCACGCACCAATAATTCTGTCCATCAAAGTGTACATGCAGTGGTGGTCACGTATTCGAGCCGTGATGAAACGATAAAGTTGTCGGATTTGAGTCGTGGAAGCGGTCAAGCATTAGGATAGGCTTATCACACCCTTTGCGGTGCGACCCTTCTTCGGACCCTGCATGAATGCAGGCTTTGTGAACTGGGGTGCCTTTTTTTATCAGCTTGCCCGCACCTAGACTAATTCCACGCATCACTGTATCTCCCACCGATAAAGTATAGAATAATTTTGTTCATCAAGGTGAACATGTTGAACCTTGTGCATGTTGAAAAGAAAATCTTGCATTGAAAAAGAAAAAAAAATAGAAAAGAAAATCTAGTGGTAGATAAGGTAGGAATAAGGTCTGCATACACTTTATCCTTTCGAGAACAAATGGGACCGCACTGGATTTGTTGTTGTTGTTGGAAAGAAATTCTTGCATGTGCAGTATATACGTAGGAGTAGATCCTAATATCTGATTGAATACCGAAAAAACATTAAGTTTATCTAAATGGAGTCTGAGAAAAATAGTGTATACGCATATCTTATACCCCTTGGTTTATGCTATCTCTGAAATTTTGTTTTCGATTAGAAAATCTTTTTTCTTGGATGTTTTATTCATAAAAGTTTGTTTACCTTTTTTGTTGGTTTCATCACAGGAATAAAGAAGGCGTTAGTATTGCATTGTATTTGGGAAGATGTTTAGGTTACTTGGGAAACCCAAGGAGGAACCAAATATTCTTGCAACTCTTGAAAAGTTAAATGAGGTACACATCATCATGTAATTGATAGTGCTGTGTTTGAAATTCATGTATGCGATTAGTCATTTATTCTAAATTATAACAGTTGCTAATTTGACTTACTTTGTTTGGTTTCTTTTAAAGTATAATGATGTTGATTTAGTGAAAGGAAGATTTTAATTTTGAGATCACTGGTGGTCACAGTGGCGTAGCCACGTAGAGTGAAAGGTGTTCAGTGGATCACTCTTCATCGGAAAATTACATTGAGTATATAGAAAATTATACTATATATAGATCATAAGTTGCTCGGACACGGGTGCGGTGTCCGACACGGGTGCAGATCTAGAGGTCAGATCCTTCGAGATGTAAATTCTAAGATTTCGGGGATATGGATCTTAGTACGGATACAGGTGTAGGGATCCGGCTAAAAATAATTTAAAAATATAAAAAAAAAATCTCTAATTATGATAAATTTTGTGGAATACTTACGTATAGCTTATAAAGTGTGGATTTCTTTTCTTTATTCTCAAGTTGTAGATAAGTAAAGGATTGATTTCCTAGAAGGTATGTTATTTTCTTCAAATTTATCCTATTTCGGTTCGGGAATCAAATTGTATCTCATCTCGAATTTTTCCGTCCATCATGGTTAAAGTAACCAAAATTGTTTGACCAGATCCGGTACGGATCCCATACTCACACCCATACTAGTGTTGTGTCGACACGGATGCGGCACCTAAACTGCTATGTCGGAGCAACTTAGCTTAAGTGTCAAAAATTATTTTATATATATATATATATATATATATATATATATATATATATATATATATATATATATATATATATATATATATATATTAAACCTTGAATGCTATTTGCAAAATTACTGGATTCGTCACTACTGGTGAATTTTGGACGAAAGTGTAGTACTTGTTCTTGTGATGGTCAGAATTTCTGTTCGAGGAAACAACCACTAACGGTTGCGCTGGGGAGACCTTCTAACATTACACTTTTCGGGGTACAGTTCCTCCTCGGATCCCGCATGAATATAGGATACTTTGTGCGTCATGCTGTCATTTTGATAATATTAAAGTAATGATTGAAAAATTAGTCTGTTAAAGAAATCATCATTTCTAAGACAATGCATGTATTTGAAGTTTTCGTTTCTCTTGATTGTCTAGCATTTAGAGGATCTCGAGAAGAAAGAGAAAGTATTCTTGAAGAAGGTTTCTGCGGAGGTTGAAAAGGCCAAAGAGTTTACAAAAGCTAAGAATAAGAGAGGTATGGTTGAGAATTGTTTGCTTATATATAGTCATATTTTCATTATATTAAGCTTTTACATATGGCTTGTAGTCATATTTTCATATTGCTGTACATTATAAGGAAGCATAAGAATTTTCCTGACTTTGACTTTTCCGGATATTTCTAGTCTTTTTGTGAACTAAAAGAACGTTCTATTACTCCCTCCGAACCAATTTATGTGTCAGTGTTCGGATTTTGAGAGTCAAACGAGTTTTTTCGTTGACTCCGACTTTTTCATATGCCTTTAAATATTTTGAATTGTTAATTATTATGACTTATTATAGTATCTTTAACGTAGTTTTTAAGTATGTATATTTTTTTCAAAAACTTAAAGACTCTATTTTTGTATTCACAATCAATATTAAAAAATTTGACTCTCGAAATTCGAAGTATGTCAAATAATGTTTTAGTCCTGCAATAAGCATTCTTGCTTTGTCATATCTGGAAATTCCAGCCTTCTTCTAAACTAAAGAGGAAAAAAAGAGTAGTTCGGTGCACAAAGCATCTTGCATTCATGATGCAAGGTTCGGAGAAGGGCCACACCCCAAAAAGTGTGATGTACCCTAACGCAAGCCTTAGTGACTGCTTGCACGGCTCAAACTCGTAACATATAGATCATACGGAAACAACTTTACTATTGCTCCAAAGCTCTCCATCTTCTTATGAATTAAAGAGAAGTTTAATTACCGTTCTTTTATTGTAGCGGCTATTCAATGTTTGAAGAGGAAGAAGCTTTATGAGCAGGAAATTGAAAGACTTGGCAGTTCCCAACTTCGCATTCATGATCAGGTTGCTTGTTTATTATTATCAACCTTTTTGTATGGTGATACTTAAAAATTATATTTGTCATAAATAAATTACATGTCAAATTTTCAATGTGTAGATGATAATATTAGAAAGTGCTAAAGCTACAACTGAAACTCTTGATGCTTTGAGAATCTCAGCCGCTACAATGAAAGCAATGCAAAAAGCAATGTAAGTGACAAAACTTACTTTGTTTCTTTTTTATTGTTTGTTGTTTTCCTATACTTGATACATGTAACATGTATCAAGTTATCACTAATGATTGTCTTGGAGCAACAGTAAAGTTATTCCCGTGTAACCTATAGATCACGGGTCCGAGCCGTAGAAGTAACCACTAATGCTTGCATCAGGGTAGGTTGTCTAAGAGTGTGGTCTTTCTCAGGATTCTATGTGAGCGCGAGATGCTTTGTGCACCAGCGTGTCCTTTTTTATACATATAACATGCGTCAAGTTGCCGCTAATGCTTGCCTTGGAGCAACAATAAAGTTATATACGTATAACCTATGGGTCACGAGTTCGAGCCGTGAAAGCAACCACTAATGGTTACATTAGGGTAGGCTGTTTACATTCAAAATCCTTAAGGGGTGCGGTCCTTCGAATTCTGTAATGCCTTATGTCACCAGCTGCCCTTTTTTATTAATATAACATGCATCAAGTTGCCACTAATGCTTGCCTTGGAGTAACAGTAAATTAAAGTTATCTTCGTGTAACCTATAGATCACGGGTTCAAGCCATGAAAGCAGTCACTAATGCTTGCGTTAGGGTAGGTTGTCTACATCGCGCCCTTAATAGGCGTGGACGTGTGGTCCTTCTCAACACCCTGCGTGAACGCAATATATCTTGTGTACCACACTACCCTCTTTTATTCATATAACATGCATCAAGTTGCCACTAATACTTGCCTTGGAGCAACAATAAAGTTATCTTCGTGTAACCTATAGGTCTTGGGTTCGAGCTGTGAAAACAGACACTAATGCTTGCATTAGGGTAGGTTGTCTACATCGCGCCCTTGAGAGGTGTGGACGTGTGGTCCTTCTCCACACCCTGCGTGAACGCGAGATATCTTGTTTACCGGGCAGCCCTTTTTTATACATATAACATGTATCAAGTTGCCACTAATGCTTGCATTGGAGCAACAGTGAAGTTATCTTCGTGTAACTTATAGGTCTTGGGTTCGAGCCGTAAAAGTAGTATGCGGTCCTTCTCCGAACTATGTGTGAAAGTGAAATGCCTTATGCACCGAACTGCCTTTTTTATACATATAACATGCATCAAGTTGCCCCTAATGCTTGCTTTTGAGCATCAATAAAGTTGTCTTCATGTAACTTATAGGTCACGGGTTCGAGCCGTGGAAGCAGCCACTAAAGGGTGTGGTCCTAATCCTGTGTGAACGCGGAATACCTTGTGCACTGAATTGTCTTTTTTTATACATATAACATGTTGATTGCGATTGGTTAAGCTTTTTTGAAGGTTATCTGCTCTTTTTAACTGTGGTAAGTATGTTAATAAACTTGTAGCGCCTAAAATACATCTGTTTTACAGGAAAATTGATGATGTGGACAAGACAATGGACGAAATAAATGAACAAACTGAGAAAATAAAGCAAATACAGGAGGCTTTGACCACTCCTATTGGTTCAGCAGCTGACTTTGATGAGGTTCCATGCATATCTCTGATTATTATTATCCCCTCCAGTCTTTATTTGTATTCTTTATAATAAAATAACTAGTCCTCCAATCAACGGACTATATCCCTCCATTTAAGCCGATATTAGAAAATAAATATAAAAGTAAATATAAAAAGAATGTATCAATTATACAAGCCTAAATAAAAGAGGATTTAATTTCATCTTTGTCGCTCCATTTAAGCTTATCTTTGACGGTGGTTTTGCTCAAATTTGTCTGTCCCAAGCCCGAATAAAGGAGGATTGTAGTAGGGTGACAGCTAACATAAAACTAGCTAACTTACGATGATGGACTCTATATATTCTGCACTTTATTTAAACTCATCTTTGCCGCTCCATTTAAGCTCATATTTTTTATTTTGCTCAAATTTGCCGGTACCAAGCCTGAATAAAGGAGGAGAGTTGTGGCAGGTTGTCAGCTAGTATAAAACTAGTTTATTTATGATGAATTCTCTTGTTGCCCTTATAGGATGAATTGGAAGCAGAACTTGAAGAATTGGAAAGTGATGAATTGGAAGAGCAGTTGCTTCAACCAGCAACTGCAGCCTCTGCTGCGACAGGGGCTGTCGCAGCAGGGAAGCAACCTGCTCGGCCTATTCCTCAAAATCGCGCTGCTGAAGACGATGAACTTGCTGCTTTACAAGCAGAGATGGCTCTTTGAGATTAGACCATGTATTATTGTTTTAGCTGTGGTAAACTATAGCTTATCAGTTGGTGAGAATTTGGAGTTGCTTTCTATGATTTAGTTACTTATTAGCGAAAAGTGAGTAAAATTGTTTGAAAAACCAAGAGCCCGTTTGGACATAAGAATTTTTTCACTTTTTTCGAAATCAGTGTTTGGCCATAAAATTTCCGAATTTTGAAATTTTTTGAAAATTTTGAAAAACTCCAAAAAGCTTTTTTTCAAAATTTTCATTCAGGTCGCTCACAAAACTTCAAAAACAACCCAAAATTATATTCATGTCCAAACACAATTTTAATTTTCAAATATCATTTTCGCTTTAAAAAAATTCACTTATTTTTTGAATTTTACAATTCTTATGTCCAAACACCCACTAAGAGAGATCAGTGCTGTTGCTTTCACATATATTTGATATCTGCTTTGGATCATATTGGACATAGAGTTTTTGCAGAAAATGGAGATTTGCAATTGCAGTTTATGGTCCATGCTAATAAAAATATTTATGCTTACTCTGTCATTATCTTTATTTTTTAATTTTTCCGAGTGTTGATGTCATAGGCGGATTCAAGATTTGAAGTTTATGGATTCTTACAAAGACCTCAAATTGATATACAACATAGTCAAATATTAATAAATATTTAGGAAATTTTTTAATACTTTATATAGGATACTGACAAATTATTGAAGTTACTCTATTCACGTAACTTATTAACTAGGTCTGCCAGTGGCAGAGGTAGAGTGTCGGGACCGGATTTGGTCGAACCCAAGAACTTTAATTCGAACCATGTGTTTGTCTTACAAAATCCATTAAATATGTATAAATGATTAATTTAGAATCCAATAACTTTTAACGATTAGAATTCTGAACCCATAAACTTAAAATCCTGGCTCCACCTCTAAGGTCCGACCCTGGATGCTGTGTCATTGTATTTTGTGGTCCATGCTCATTAAAATCTTATGTTCATACAATTTTCTCTTTTATCTTGAATTTTCCTCAGTGATATTATATCTGCTAAAGAGGATATTTATGAAATGCTGTGTTTGTTACCACAAAATGTGTTGTTTAATATATATATATTTTTTAAAACTCAAAACAAAAGTTTTATTGAATTGAATCAGCAATCAACAATGATTGTAATAAAACTAGGAGCATACTATCAAATCCCAATAAGAAGGACTAGCATAATTTTTATACTCTCCCGCATTGGCAGTTTTCATCTTTTACCCCCTCACATTTTTTCTTTAAAATCGAGCAAAATTTTTAATTAAAATTCTAGACTCCCCACATTTCTATTTGTACAAGTATATCACATTTACGATGAAAATTGTAAAAAATCATCCACGCGATCCACCACTTATTCTCGATTTCATGACAAAAGAATCCTGTCTAATTCACTTATTCGTTATAGATTTTGAATTTCTACATTTAAAAAGGGTGAAAATCATTTTCAGTCTCCAACCTTACTTTAAAAATAAAATTTCCCCTCCAATTTGAATATATCGTGTCGGTTTTTTAAAAGCACAGTTAGAGAGGGAGAAAAACTTTTACCTATTTGAAAAAGATTTTGCTAGAAATCTATGAAATGGGAGGTGATGATCATAATTTCCAGGGGTGTACATAGACCGGGTTGGTTCGGGTTTTCCAATTACCAAACCAAATTAATTATCTCGGATTTTTAAATCTATTAACCAAACCAACAAGTCGGGTTTTTCAATCTCGATTTTTCTCGGATTTTTCGGTTTTCTCGGGTTTTTCGGGTTTTTTTCGACAAAATCTTCATAGCATAAATTTTATAATTTGTGCTCTAATATTCTTAGGTCCTAGTAGGATAAAATCATATACGATGTTACCCAATAAAATAATACAAAATATTGTGAGATGAGTCATGATTATACTAAAATAGTCAACAAATTGCATAAATAAATATTGCTAATTAATAAGTCATAATCATGTTAAATAAGTACGACTAATAAGTACGAAGTATTAATTACATGACTAAATAATATTAAAAGTAAGTTATGTATTTTCACTATCTAAAGTAATGAAAAACTAAGAAAATAAATATCCAATACTATTGTCATTCCTAGTATTGAATTGAATTTTTTTTGTTAGCATTTTTATTGATTTGATTTTGCTTTGGAATTTATTTGAATCACTAACTTTTATGGGCTATAAAATATATTTGATCATTCAAAAGTTCTAAGTCAAAGCTTGAAATAATACATTAAAATAGAGAACTATGAAAAAGGTTAAAAATATTTATAAATTACATTACAATTATTATTTTTATGTATAAAATATTTTAAAATTTGTATACATGTAATGTCGGGTTGGTTTGGTTTCGGTTTGACTTTTTTTAGTTACCAAACCAAATCAATTATGGTGGAGTTTTTTTTTTCTAACACCAAACCAAACCATAGTTGGATTTTTTTTTTCTCGGTTTGACTCGGGTTATCGGTTTAGTACGGTTTTTCGGTTTCCTTTGTACACCCCTAATTCCCTAATTTTTTGAATACTTGTTTCCTTTGGTAGCATTTTTTGTAGGTAAAATGCCCAGAGAGGCAAGAAATATCTTAAATATCTTTGGTATTCTTCTGTCACCGGTAATTTTTTTGCTAGGCACTTGGCTGCCCGAGTTTGAGCCGAAGGTTTATAGGAAACATCTTTTTTTATTTTCGTAATATTAGGATAAGATCTGCATACACATTATTCTTTCCCGAGTTGGTGCGTCTCCAACTATCGAACACAATAAAAATAGATGTCATATAGCCAACTCCAACTTATTCGAGACTTGTAACTGTTGTTAATATGGAAAAGACAATACCATACATAATGGAAAGTAGAAAGAAGATTTAAAGAATTTCTACAATTTAATCATTGAATGAAAGAAATAGCAAATTCCAACCTCCAAAAGAATACAAGAGTATGAAATACATGATCAAATCATGCCTACCATTCTCCATCAAAACCAAAAGAAAATTAAAAAAAAAAAAAAAACCGCAATGGAGGCTATACAAATTGCTCAATGAATAATGTAGGTAATGGCCAAAGCAACCAGCATTAGCACATAGGCTATACCTTGGTCAATTGCAACTCCTGCAAAAAGCAAACCAATAATACCACATTAAATAATATTACCAACCTGACTTAAAAAGAACAATTATATTATGATCGCCAAAATGGTACATGTATCTCCTACTTGATGATTTATATATTTATTAGAGCCGAATCCAAGATTTGAAATTTATGGGTTCGGAATTCTAATCCGTTTAAGTCCCTGGGTTCTAAAGTTAATCATTATCCATATAAGATGAATTTCTTAAGATAAATATAAATTTTGGAACAAAGTTATTAGGTTCAGCCGAACCCATATTCTGCATTCTAGCTCCGCCCCATATACACATAAAAAAATTGATTTTGCCCTATTGCATAGTGTAATTTTGAGATAAAGGGGATTATATTCCTCCCTTACATGAGGCTCTGCCACTGGCCACAATAACCATCAAGAGATGCAGCAAGCAAGGGAGGAGCTAGGTGGGCGAAAGGGGGTTCAACGGGATGATTGAAATTACTCCATCTTTAACTAGAAGTCTAAGTTTAGACCTAAAAATGGAGAACTTCTAGTACGGAGCGTTTAGCCCCTTAATGTGCCCACTCGACGTGAATCTGAATTAGCCAGCCGGTGAACTAACTTCAAATACCAGATGATTGAACCGAAAAAACATAAATAGGCGTGTGTATGTTAAGAAGTTGTACTAGTGCTGATATATCCTAGATCTATTTCTAGAGCCAAGAATTGTTCATACATTATCAAAACTCAAATACTTATGCTACTCAGACTCTCCAAAAGTGATGCAGCATTCGTATCGGATCCTCTAAAAATACATTAAATTTGGAGGATCCAACACGCACCCAACAACATTTTTGAAGAGTCCGAGTAACATAGTCAAATTACACATATGTGGGGTGGGGTTGAAAAAATTGAGGGCTTACCATCACTTGCAGGGGCAGGAGCAGGCTCAGGGACTTGAGCATTGATTGAAGGAATAGCCAATGCCAAAACCAAACCAAAAATAGCCATTAAACAGAGTCTCAAGACCTCCATTTTTCTTCTTTCTTGAGACCCTTTTTTTTTTCTATCTCTAAAAATGCTAAGCTATGGTTTACACCAAAAAAAACTGGTATTTAAAAGGGAGGCAGAGATGAGGGAGTCCTCAATCCCTATTTGCCTTTTTTGAAATTTGATTGTAAAGGATCCCCACTCAGTATCCACCCTGTCAAACTAGATTTCTTCCCTGTTTGGTGAGGACTCAATAATAAATTACCTGTTTTTAGCCGTTGATTAAGGGACACGTGTAAGGTTGATATTCACTGCACGTTATGAAAACAGATAGTACTGAGTTGTATAGTATAGAATAATTATGGACCTCTTCTAATAAATGAAAATTCCTTCCCCCACTTGCCAGTTGCCAAGATGAAAAACATGATTGCTTGTCTTATTATTCTTTCCATTTTCTTCATTGTTTCCTTAGTTTTTCAAATTTTAAAATGGAACTGGTCGTTGCTTTTTTGACGTTCATGTATCTAACCGTTGTTGGCTTCTTTGGTTACAGCAAACTGGGCACATCTCAAAAATCTGGAGTTGAATTCAAGCAGTAGCACTCGTTTCGGCCTCCAAAATTGAAGAATACTTTGGTGTGATAATGAAATAACGTCTGTATATTAAATGTGATTCGAATTAGATGAGTCAATAAATACACTAGAATACTAGATGGTTAAACCGGAAAGAAAATTACAACTGAAAAATTAAAGACAATGATACATAGTATATAACTAAGAATCAATAAAATGAGTTGAGAAACATGAAGTCTCAAATAGACAAAGTTACCCGATATCTGTGCTGGTAAAAAATAGCAGGTATCCCGTAAAATTTGTCCGGTGTATACAAGGTGGCCCAAGCTCCACAGCTTGTGATCCAAGTCTCAATACAAGCCAAAAAACCGTTTACTCCTCAATTAGAGGCGACAAAACGTGCAGCTGGATTCTAAATGAACATGGGTTTAGAATCTACTTTACATTTCAGATCCTCGTTTTACAGCTCTACATCTAATTTTATTTTCTCGAGCCACTTCTTTAATTGAATGAGAAGAAAAATAACCTCAGTTTTTAACGCAAAGAAAGAAAAGAACACAAGCCATATCTTTTTCCCGGCCTTATTTTTCCTTTCCCTTGCCGTCTTCCAGAAAAAAGACTTGCCTTATGACAGTATTACTATCTTTTCTGTCTCAGAAGTTTCTGTACATGCACTTCAGAAGCTAAACTTTCAACCAGAAAACATTGTTTCAATCAGAATAAAAGTCACAGATGTGAGCCTGTTTTCACATCTATGGCTTGATAAAACAATCAGTTCTTTCGCAGCATTAGTAGGAAATTAAAAGCATTATGGGGATCATCTATCATACTATATTGAACAGCAAAAAAATATTCCCTTGTCCTCGGGTAGTACACAAAGCACGTAAGGCAAATACATATTATGGCTATTCAGCTGCCCAGATTAAATGCACACATATGGGCACTAACTAAATGCTATCAGTCTGCATATTCGATTTTGGTACTGTTTCTCATCATTCAAATTTTTAAAGCAAGAACCAACTTATATACCTCTGGAGAAAACAAACATAGCAAAAGGTCAAACAACATAATGAAAGCATATGTCTAACTGGCTCTCTGCCAAATTAAAGTTCACCATTAGTAACAGGAAGGGGAACCACTGCCGGCAACTCAAAGTAGTCGAAGTCATCTGTTATTCCCACCTGTCATAAGACAAGGAAAAGACCAATTACACAAGGTACGGGAAGTTTGTTATTAAACAATGCATCTGCACTTAGATTTCTTTCAATCTTGCATCTCTTTCTCTTTTTTTGCGCTTTACTGGCCTAATTCTAATTTGTAAACATAACCCCTTCAACTTTGAAAATATGCACTTAACCTTTCAACTAGCGGAGGGAGTGAACTCTTTTCAACCAAAACTAACTATTCCTATGGACAAAGGCAATATTGCCTATCTTCAGTCAAGTTCAAAAACTGCAAACAAGAAATAGTGAAAGAACCAAAGAAAAAATCAGAGGGATTATAGGGGACTAGGATCAGGTGTAGGATCACAAGGGCTTGCAGGAGGGATGAGATAGAAAGCTTTGAAGGCTATATCAATGTATAACTAAGTACCTACTAGAACCCCTTTTTACAAAGTACAAAGAGTTGATCTAATTCAGTTTCCATTGTTTGAGATGCTTCATGGCGTTACACGGCATACTCTGTATTTTAAAGTGGAGAGGAATCATAGTCGCAAAGTTGAATTGAAATATGGTTAAGTATCTTTAACTCTCTAACCTCATCTGATATATTCAATTGGTGCATGATCTAGCAGCAGTTCACAATCCTGTATAAACAAACTCATGGTTCTTCCTATGGATTTTGCTTTGTACCTCATTGTATAGGTGATCAAGTTGCTCTTTTGCTTGGGGAAAATTATTGGAACACCATTGTCTCAAAGTGAAGATGTTATCTGTATAGCAAATGCACATGATCATTAAGAAAGAGAGCCAATAATGGAAGTTACAAGGTAATAACTGGATGATGCATGAATAGCCAAACCTGTCCATCTATTAGCTGCTGAATGGGCAACTTCAATTGCCTTCTCTGTCAAAAAGAAATTCACAAGTCAGGAAACACCACATAATAAAGAACAGCACATTGGTGCGTGCACAATGAATGCTGAATAATTAAAACCATTGTCCAGTAAATACTATATTAAGCCTTAAAAGGATGCTCAAAGTTCCTTACTCATTGCTTCAAGGGTAGCGGGATCATTGTCTGCATACTGCGCCAACTCTTCCTGAACAACAAAATCATCCAACTTCAGTTTTTTAGCATAAAAATGCTAACCCAGTATGACGATTAATTTCGGAAGTCCAAAAATATCAAAAAGTGTGCCTCAACCTTAAGTTCATTGTGTTTCTGTTCAATAGCTTTCAGCTCATGCAAGGCCTCTTCTCGTGCATCCTAGTAATGCCACAGAAGTGAAAAGCAGAAACAGTCCACCAGCTCAAGTCATCCATACAAAATTATGTTAAGATTAACTTAGAGGACCATCTAGAAGTTGGTGTACTTACAGATTCTTCCCGTCCCTTTTTCAAAGCCTTGCATTGTTCAACAAGTTCAGCATGCCGCTTTTTATTGGTCTGGAGATCAGTCTCAAGCTTTATAGTTACATTTCTCAGCTGTTGAATGAGAACCAAGTATGAAGCAGCTGAAAATGAAGATGACAAGCATGTGCAAAAGATTAATCCAACCACTTACCTGGTTCCCAGCACAACTTGGCAGGCTCCAAAAGTATACCTGGAATTTCGCAAGTCAGTTAACATAATTGAGGCTGTTTGAAGGAAAAAAAACTTCTGGAGGGTAAAAGGATGGTGCTGTTATAGCACATAAAACATAGATAAACAACTTTATGCTTAGTAGCAGAGTATTACAAGAATGATGCTGTTATAACACAATCCAGATATTACTCACAGAGGTCCCTATCTTGTCTTTAAACACAAGGTCATCGTCCACCAAAGATTGGATGACATCTTTCACTGACTGGCTGATAACACCTTTTTTAGGACCCAACTTTTCAAGTTCCTTGAGCTGAAATAACAAAGGAGTTGAAAAATGTACTAAGTAATAATTAGATCATAACGCAGTAATAATTATACTATAAATAAATAAAGTGTGATTTGTCCTTCAGGCTCCAGCAGTAACTGGAAGATATAAGCGCGCTGTTCCCGAATCAGATGTCAGAAATAACAGGTTGAAATTAGATAATTAAACAGAGTTTGGTGGGTGAGGCAGGTTGAGACTCATTCTTGAATGCATTAAGCACAGATACCACAAGACGACCTGGTCTGTTCATTGAGGTAACTCCAGTATTATACAGGAGAAGACAACTAAGAGAAGATGTGACCGTCGCTATATAACTATCTAACAAATTACTATCTTGTTCTGAAATATCACAGGCCTCGTCAGGCAGGAACCTTCAGCTATTCCAAAACTTTTGAGCTCTCTGGTAAAACATCTAAAAGATCCCTCTGCTAAGTTTGGATAGCATAAATGCTGCTAAAGTTTTAACAAAGCCCTTAAAGTAGATACATTATCCATTATGTTACTTTCCGTTAAGTAATGTCACTGCTCTAGATATTCATGCATAACATACTAAATTACAGATACTACCAATGGATTTTCAAATGCTTTTTCTCACCATGGCATGCTTATCACCCACAGAAGAAGGGTGGTGCTTTTAAAGATACAGAAAGAAAAGTCACACAATAGTTACAGAAAGAATAGTCAGAATGATGTTATATTTCTCCAGATATAGCGAATTTCATGATATAACCGGTTTCTGAAAAGATCAGTAGCACAAATTGGGCAAAAAAACAAATACAACTTAGGAATTAGTCATTTCCCACAAGTATGTGTGTCCGAGGGACATGCACCAATACTAAAACCACTAGTTGAATTAACTGGCATTGATCTCCATTGTAATTATGCATGATCTTATAGCAAAAGTAAAAAAGCCCCACTTCTTTTGGAACCCAAAATTACGACTAGTATACTTACGAGGAAGAAATCTTGTGAATCATAAAAGATCTGCAGCATTTTCTCTCGTTTCTCATCCAATGAAAGACCTCTTTTCTTCGACTGTTCACAAGAAATAATCAGTAGTTGGATACTGAAAATCACAGAACTCATATGCATCTGTGCTACATATTTCAATCAAAGTTGCTGTTATATAATTTAGAGTTCATAGCAGACTTCCAGACTTACAGGATTGCACTTTTGTATGTTCCAACGCCAAAATATGACATCCATGGAAATTAGTGAAAGGGCATTAATATAATTTTTAAGCTATATACAGAGCAACATCGGCATAATAAAGTTCCTCAATGTGGAACATTTTTTCTCCTTTTTAAATAATTACTTGCAGAAACCAAAACTATACTTTTGCTTTTTTTTTATGACCGAGAATTTGTCTGGGCCAACCTTAGGGCCAACCGCGCCATTTGAAACTTGCAGATAATGGACTTGCCCCTCTACCCTTCTCCACTTAAATACCATGCTTAGTTCGCATGGCACAAGGCTCGAACGTGTAACCAAAGTCACAAGTCCCTCAACCTTTACCACTTGAACTGAGCCCCAGGGGCCACAGCTATACACATTTCAGTTAAGAAAAGAGGAAAAAAACAGATTACATAAAAAATAAAGAAGAAATTAAAGATGAAACAAATCCACACATCCATCTAATAATTACGATTCAAAACATCAGGGGCCCGAGAAAGGTATTGAATTATAAGATAACTAAGCCTCATGTTATATGAATCAGATAATGACGAGAACAGACTAATTGAGGCTACAAAAGCACCTCCTACACTGGATCTAAGGTGAAAGAATTGTAATACACACACACACATAGATACAAACACATATTTGTATTCAGAAATGGTGTTAAACTGCAATGCGCAAAAAAGTTTAACAAAATAAAATACATCTATTCCTGAAAAAGATCCATCACAAAATCTGAAAATTTTGCAAATCTCATTTCAGGGTACGGATATAGTGAAAAATTAGATTCAGTGATGTATTTACACTCGTGCGAACTGCAAACGCACAGCCATACATATTTCAGTTAAGACGAAGAGTAAAAAAAAGGATTACATAAAAGTTGAAGACTGGATAAAAAAGAAACAAGTCACGCAGCCACCTCACCAATTACAATTCAAAACATCAGCAGCACAAGACAGATTGAATTATAAGACAACTAGCCTCATCTTATATGGTTCAGATAATGAAGAAAGCTGACTCATTGAGACAACTGAAGCACACTTCCCACGCTGAATCTAATGCATCAAAACAAAGGTACAAACACATATGTGTGTGTATTAAAAAATGGTGTTAAACTGAACAGTTTACCTTAGTCGGAGCGCAAAAAAAATAAAATAAATTGAGGATACAGAAGCACCTCCTACACTTAAACTAACACAAGAAAGTATGTGTGTGTGTGTGTGTACACACCCCTAAATACAAACACGTGTTTGTGTATTCACAATATGATGATGAACTGCGATATTTACCTTAATCAGAGCGAAGAAAAAAAAGTGTACAAAAAAATTACATCAATTACCGTTCAGCAAATTATCTGAAAAATGTGATGGAACGGGTAAATTTCATTTAAGGATTTCGATACCGTGAGAATTAGATTCAGCAACGTATTAACACTTTTGGAAAGCCGCAAACACACACAGCTAAACATATTTCAGTTAAGACGAAGAGCAAAAAGGGTTACATAACTTAATCGGAGCACAAAAAAGTTCTAACAAAATAAAATACATTTATTACCACAAAAGTTCTGCCAGAACCAGTGAATTTTATTTAGGATTTCGATAACATGAAAATCAGATTCTGCAACGTATTTACACTTGCACAAAGCCGCAAAGACAGACTAATTGAGGCTACAAAATCACTTCCTACACTGAATTTAAGTGTGTGTGTAGACACACACACACATACACACATATATACAAACACCTATGCGTGTGTATTTAAAAATGATGTTAAGCTGCGGTAATTACCTCAATCGGAGCACAAAATATTAGAAAATTACATCTATTATTCTTTCTCAAAAATAAAAAATACATCTATTACCAAAATTTTAATTTTATGATTTTGATACCGTGAAAATTAGATTCAGCAATGTATTTACACTCGCAGCCGCAGTCACAGTCTAATTGAGGCTACAGAAGCACTTCCTAAACTGATTTTAATGCGTGAATTGTCACATGTACGTGTTTAAAAATGATATTAAGCTGTGGTAATTACCTTAATCCGAGCACAAAATGATCAGAAAAAGTACATCTATTACAGAAATTTTCATTTTAGGATTTCGATACCGGGTACAACTAGACTCAGCTACAGTATTTACGCTAGAGCAAAGCCGCAAACACAACAGATTGATAAGCTAGGTTTTAGAGAGTGTAGAAATGCTTACCATCTCGAATTAGCGATATCGGTAATTGAATTTTTTTGCAGGAAGTTGAACGGAGCTGATAGTGATACGAAACTGGGAAAGAAGCGTTTTGAAGAAGATTCCGGAAGATTTTGAAAATAAATGCTTGATTATGGCGGGAATGTTGTCTGACCTCACTCCTCTACCGCTATATTTGGTACTGGAGATGTATTTATTTATAAAGACCCGGTTCTTTTGGAACTGTAATAGTTTAGACAGTTGATATGCAGCTACTTAAGTTGAATAATTTATAATTTAATAAAATAACCTTTTTAAATCTTTTACGTGTAAAAGATAAATTTTATATGTGTAAAAAAGAGGTAAAATCATAAAGCTAATAACAAATTTATAAAGAGCCACGAAATCAATTGACCATTCCTAACATGTCGTATCATTTTTCAGTCAAGTTTACTGGTCAAGTTTGTCTCTAATGGGGAGCGCTTCCCTCTGTGTCACGTGGAGTAAATTTGAGTTAGCCGATCAGTAAATTTTGAGTATTAAATAATTACACCAAAAAAAAAAAAGATAAGGTTTGCTATTAACTAAAGTGGGTCAAAACTTTTGGCTCAGAAATGCTATTTATAGATAAGAGGGGTTGCTCGGATGGTAAGCAACTTCCACTTCCAACCAAGAGGTTGTGAGTTCGAGTCTCCCCAAGAGCAAGGTGGGAAGTTTTTGGAGGGAATAGGAATAAGGTATGCGTACACACTACCCCTCCCCAAACTCCACTAAATGGAATTATAGTGGATTGTTGTTGTATGCTATTTATATGTCTGTTATTTATTTATTTATTTATTTTGAAGGCATGTGTGTTATTGTTATAATTTGGTTATTCTTCAATTATATGAATCAAAATCTAATGTCTTTTTTTGGTAAAAAAGATAGATATATATAGATAGATAATCAAGCTCTTAGAGAGCTATTCAGGAGATGCATTATAGGCATCGGATTTACAATACTAGAACTAGAGGCCCCTATAGAGGAACCATTAACTAGAGCAAAAGTAGAAGTATCCAAACTAACATCATATAGTACGAAGCCACGAGAAGACTTAAAGAAAGCCTTCGAGAATTTCCTGCAACCACGTGGAATAACGTTTATAACAGGTATAGTACGAAGTTGCGAATTGAGGAAGATACCGTACCTCAGTTTTGTCATGAAGAAAGGAGTAATTCTAGGAGATCAGAAACCGAAAAAAGATCAGGTAAAAACAGGTACGATCCATATATGGGACCTGCAGGGAAAGACTCACGGTCAAAGCAGGATAGTCAATGATATGATCAAAAATCGAGGAACAGGGAATCTGGTTCTTCATTAAGGTTCAGAAATGACCGAAACAGACAAGAGTCACGAGATAATGACAGAAGTTTAAAAGCAAGGTTCGGCAGATATAACTTTAATGTCACCACCTCCGAGCTCGTAACTGTTTTGAGGAGCATGGGAGATAAGGTATGATGGCCAAAAGAGATACGGTCAAATCCAAATAGACGCAATCCAGACCATTGGTGCGAATTCCACAATGATCACGGGCACAAAACTTTAGAATGTAGATTCTTACAAAGTGAAATAGATCATCTATTGAAACAAGGGTATCTCACTGAGTTATTTAGTGAGAAAGGTAAGCAAGCCTATACGAAAAATAGGCAGGAGCCACCAAATCCCCCTTCACTTAAGAGAACCGTGAATGTTATAAGCGGGGGAGAAGATATTCACGGTGTAACATATACGACTTCCAACAAGGTTTCTAAAGTAATGATAACACACGGTAAACGGGTACGACAAGTTTTAGAAAATGAAAGTATTTCTTTCGATGATGCAGTTACCGAAGGAGTAATGACCCTACAAAACAACGCACTGGTAATATCTTTACTTGTATATGATACTAATGTAAAACGAGTTTTGATTGATCTAGGAAGTTCCGTGAATATTATACTATTAAGGGTATTACGTGAAATGCAAGCTGAAGACAAAATGATACCTAAGGCACATACCCTATCCGGGTTCGACAATTCAAGTGTGGTAACAAAAGGAGAGGTAATTCTAACAACTTTTGCTGCAGGTGTTGTTAAAGAAACTAAATTTCAGGTAGTAGATATAGAAATGGCTTACAATATGATCATGGAGAGATCTTGGATCCATGACATGGATGTTGTTCCATCAACTCTACATCAAGTTATTAAATTACTGTGGGGAATTTGCCAAATTCGTGGGGATCAGCAGACAGCCAGGAGTATCAACGCTGTAACAGATACGAGCACCGTAAATAAAGAAAAATAGCAATTACAGGAAACAGTTGAAGGTATCAAGGATCAAACCTCAACCGAACAAGAAAAGACAGATTTAGACTCGAGACCTGGTACAATTCAGGAACCTGAAGAGAATGAAAATATCAAAAAAACAATTGAAGTGCTCGAGGCTGTGATATTATTTGGGCAATGGCCTGAACAGAAGGTTTATGTTGGAGCCAATTTAAGCTCAGACATGCGAGGTATGTTGATTGAATTTTTAAAAGCTAACGTGGACTGTTTCGCTTGGTCCCATGCTGATATGACAGGGATACCGCCGGATGTGATGACTCACAAACTAAATGAAGACTCATCCTTCACACCAGTAAAGCAAAAAAAAACAAGGAGCTTTCAAAAATCAAGTGATTCAAGATGAGGTCCAAAAGCTATTAAAAATTGGGTCAATACGCGAGGTAAAGTATCCTAATTGGTTAGCAAACACAGTTGTTGTACCTAAGAAAAACGGTAAGTGGCGGGTTTGCGTGGATTATACAGATCTGAACAAAGCCTGCCCAAAAGATTCTTTCCCTTTACCGCATATAGATCAGTTAATTGATGCAACTGCAGGACATGAACTTTTGAGTTTTTTAGATGCATATTCGGGGTACAACCAAATTAAAATGGACCCCAGTGACGAAGAAAAAACTTCTTTCATCACAGACATGGGGACTTACTATTATAAAGTAATGCCATTTGGTCTCAAAAATGCTGGAGCAACCTATCAAAGGTTGGTCACCAAAATGTTCCAAGAACATTTAGGAAAAACCATGGAGGTATATATAGACGATATGCTCAAAACACAACATTCTCATGATCATATTTCTCATTTATTTGTTACATTTGAAATTTTATGAAAATTTAATATGAAACTCAATCTAGAAAAATGTGCATTTGGGGTTGCCTCAGGCAAATTTTTGGGCTTTCTCGTTTCTAACCGTGGTATTGAGGTAAATCCTTTTCAGATCAAAGCAATAGAGGAGATCCCTGATATCCTTACGAGTAAAAAAGAAGTCCAAAGGCTAACGGGAAGAATTGCAGCCTTGGGGAGATTTATTCCTAAATCTTCAGAAAAATGCTTTAAATTTTTCTCCGCACTCAAAAAGCAAGATCATTTTGAGTGGAACGAAGATTGCCAACAAGCCCTTAGAAATTTAAAAGCCTACTTGTCAAATCCACCATTATTGGCAAAACCAAAAGAAGGAGAAAATCTACTCATCTATTTGGCCGTGTCAGAAGTTGCGGTAAGTGTTGTTTTAGTCCGTGAGGACCAAGGTAAACAATCTCCTATCTATTATGTAAGCAAGTCTTTATTAGATGCTGAAACGCGATATCCACAACTAGAAAAATTAGCATTAGCTTTGATCATGGCATCTAGAAAATTAAGCCCTTATTTTCAATGTCATCCCATTGTTGTAGTTACTACTTTTTCATTACGAAACATTTTGCATAAACATGAATTGTCAGGGAGGTTAGCAAAATGGGCTATAGAATTAAGTGAATACGAAATCATTTATCAACCTAGGATTTCTATAAAATCTCAAGTATTAACCGATTTTGTAGCTGATTTTAGCCAGGGGATGCATTTAGAAGCAGAAAAAGAATTACAAGTTTTTAATGGTGCAAACCCGGGGACTTGGATTTTATTCACTGATGGTTCGTCTAATGTAAAAGGAGTAGGCCTAGGGATAGTTCTCATACCACCTATGGGTGAGACTATTAGACAGGCTATAAAATGTCATTCTATAACTAACAATGAAGCAGAGTATGAGGCTATAATTGCAGGTCTAGAATTGGCACGAGAACTCGGCATAACACAGATTATAATCAAGAGTGTTTCTCAACTCGTGGTCAATCAAATGTTGGGGACTTATACATCCAGGGAGACACGAATGCAAGAATATCTCGAAAAGGTACGGGAACTAATAAAGCAATTCCAAACTTGGAAAGTAATGCAGATCCCAAGAGATGAGAATGTGGAAGCAGATGCTTTAGCTAATCTCGCATCTGCAGTAGACATAGCAAACGACGCAAATGCTTCAGTCGTACATTTATTTCATTCCGTTCTCGAACTTGATAAGAACGAGGTAAATTTTAATCATTTAACATGGGATTGGAGAAACGAAATTATTGCTTTTTTACAGCGCGGAACCGTGCCTGCTGACAAAAGAAAAGCTTATGCACTTCGCAAAAAAGCTGCTCGTTACTATTTACATCAAGGAAATCTTTATCAAAAGATGTTCGGTGGGCCATTAGCAAGGTGTCTCGGACCTTCCCAAACCGAATATGTGATGAGAGAAGTGCATGAAGGACATTGTGGAAATCACATAGGAGGAAGGTTACTGGTAAAAACGTTGATTCAAGCAGGGTATTATTGGCCTAAAATGGAAGAAGAAGCAAACGGTTTAATGTCCAAGTGTGATAAATGTCAAAGATACGGCAATAATATGCATAGACCAGCTGAGCCATTGCACCCTGTTATAGCCTCGTGGCCCTTTATGAAATGGGGAATGGATATTGTAGGTCCACTACCACAAGCAAAAGGTCAGGTGAAATTTCTACTTGTACTTACAGATTATTTTACTAAATGGGTAGAAGTAGGAGCATTTAAACAGGTACGAGAGAAGGAAGTTAAAAACTTCATTTGGAGAAATATAATATGCCGTTTTGGAACACCAAAGGAAATCGTGTGTGACAACGGTCCGCAATTCATAGGAGCTCAAATCACTGAATTTTTTCAAAGTTGGCAAATTAAAAGGATAACATCTACACCATACCATCCAGTGGGTAATGGACAAGTGGAATCCACAAACAAGGTCATTATCAACAATTTGAAGAAAAGGTTACAGGATTCAAAAGGTAATTGGCCTGAGGTATTACCTGGAGTATTATGGGCTTATCGTACAACGACAAAAACAAGCACGGGAGAAACACCCTTTTCAATGGTTTATGGTGCGGAGGCTTTAATTCCAGTTGAAATAGGAGAACCGATCATACGGTACATTCAAGCAACGGAGGAATCAAATGATGAAGAGATGCGGGTGAATCTTGATTTGCTCGAAGGAAGAAGAGAAGCTGCACTAATAAGGATGGCAGCACAAAAGCAAGTAATTGAACGGTATTATAATAGGAAAGCACGCCTCAGATTCTTTAAAATTGGGGACTTCGTGCTTAAAAAGGTGTTCCAATCTACAAAAGCTGCTAATTCAGGAAAGCTAAGTCCAACATGGTAAGGACCCTACAGAGTTCGTGACATTGCGGGAAAAAGAGCGTACGAGTTGGAGACAATGGATGGCAAGGTTCTACCCTCGCATTGGAATGTTGTCCACCTAAAGCGATATTATTTCTGAGAATGTACCTACGATCAGGTATCGTTGTATTAGAATTTTTCTTTGAATTGTTAAAATTTTACTAACGATTTTAGATGCTAGGCAAAAACCCTAACTCGTGCCAAATGATGAGTCACGACCTGCACGGCAAAATAGAATATTCTAAAATTCCCAGCCCAGGGTTACAAATTAATCTGATGGAAATACACACGGGTTAGGCAGACTTCATCTTTAATCGCACCTCCGAGTCCCGTATGTTTTTCTGTTTTCAGGAAAAAGGACCAAATTGTGAGAAACAAACAAGTGCTCGAGGCTTCATACTTCAACGCTCAAACACTTGGGGGACTGTATATTGTACACAAATACGTGCGGTAAGACGGAGACGTAAATTGAAACAAGTATCGAGCAGAAGTTACGGAACCTCAGCATTCATCATTATGTTCTTTCCTATCAAAACAAAGGAAGATGCAAAACATTCATCGTAGTGTTCTTTCCCATGAGAACAACGGAATCACCTCTCAAACCCTTCCTAATACATTAAGATAGGGTCATGACTATGTATTGAAACAAGTTATAAGGAAAACCTTGTTGAAAAGTATTTACTTTATAAATATCTGTTGCAAGAAAAACAGTCACGAGAAAGTTATAGATGTATCTCAATACATGTAATATTCAAAAGCTTGTCCAAGTTCATGAATAAAAACTTGTAAAAGTTGTTTCAAACAAAACATGTGTGTTCCTATTTCTTTCATCGTATTATAACGCCATTATGAAGTTGAGACGTCTTCTTCATTAAGTGTCGATATATAAAAGGGCCCTCTTTTATAAACCCCATGTTAATAAGTCATGAGGAGAATCATAAAGCATTTTCAAAGGTAAAAATGCTAAACTACTCTATAAGTCCTAAGTAGATAAGGAAAAGGCAAGAATAGAGCACATTGAAGTACTAACAAACTTCTTGATATAATTAAAAAGACTAAGTAAGAACTTAGTCAACAAAAAAATTATACAAATGCCCCATTATGATAACTGGGGACTTTCACCAAAGAATCCCTTAAAAAAATAACTAAGGGATAAAACCATCATCCAACAAAGAAAGTAAAAACAAAATCTGGAAATTTAATTAGTCACTGAAAGGGTTGGCACATCAGAAGTTGCAATATTAATTTCACTTTCAGAAACAGCCACAGGCACGGTGACAACTTCTGAAGAAGCAGCAACATGAGCGGTTTCAGCTGGGCTTGAAGTGTTAGGTTCAACGAGGGGAGCAAGAGTCACGGAAGTTTCAGCTTCCATAGACTGAGTCGTAGAAATTTCACCCTCGGAAGCTGGAATTGCAACATCTTCAACTTCAACTGCCACAGCGACGGCTTCGTCATTTACAGGTTCCTTAGCCACGGGAGCTTCAATTGCCGGAGAAGGAAAGTCAAATGATTGTTGGGTTCTTTCAATGGTTTCTAAAACTTTGGCCAACTCTAAGTCTAAGTCAAAGTTTTCTTGACTGGCCTCCATTAAAGCATCATGACGAGAGTTTAAGAAAGCCCAGCTCACCTCTAAATCAAACTTCTCCTCAAGAAGTCCATACTCCCTTTCCCACATAGCAAGATCATTCTTTAACACTTGATGTTCAGCTAAATGAGAATCAAGGGAAGCTTCAAGGGAGGCATGGGAACTTTCTAAGGCATGTACTTTGTCAGAGGAGATCTTTAAATCAGCTTGAACTTGAGTTAAGTTCTGCACTAATTCTCATGCATATTCTTCTTTCTTGTCCAAGAGTGCCTTAAGTTCTCTGATTTCTTCACTTGACTTTGATAATTGTTCTGAAAAGCAACATTCAAGGAGCTCCTTGTCTTTTTCAAATTGACTTGAAGAAGCTTTGGCAACTCCTAGCTCAGAAGTCAGACTTCACTTTTGTTGCTCCAGGTGATTTCTCCTATCTAGTAATTCTTCTATGGTTTCCTGAGCATTCTCAAACTGCTCTTTCCAATTATCTGCTTCTAGCTGGGCTCTCTTGGCTATTTCCTCAGCCTTGTGGATAGACTTTTCAGACTCACGAGTTTTCTTTTCCAGAAGGAAAATTCTTCCCATTAATTCTGTACCAATGAGGTTAGCCTACAGTGACAACTCATAGAAATAAAAATTTAGAGATAAAAAAAGCTTGTTAGTAAGTAGAAAAAAAATACCTTTAAAGTAGAATGAACTATGTCATTCATCAGAGTTAAGCAATTGTGACTGCTCATCTTCTTCTTCTCAATATCTCCAATCAAAGGCCTAAGCCAGGCATCTGCTCCACCAGACTTCCTTAAAAGACTGTTATTAGCAGGAACTTCAAGTGTAACGCTCGTCATAGCCAAGTTTCTGCTACTGGAACCCTCCTTTGCATGTTGAACAAAGGGAGGGGGAGCTATAGAAGGAGGAGCGGTAGAAGAAGTGAAAATAACATGAGTCAAAGGACTCGAAGCAAGTAAAGAAACAGAGACAGGCAAGGGAGCAGAAATAGATAAGGGAGCAGGAACAAATAGAATGGGCAAGGAAGCACTTGAAACTAACGGAGGAATAGAAGGAATGAGAACAGAAGAAGAAAAAGGAATTTCATCTAAAACTGGACCTAGTTCTCCACTTTCAAAACCACCAACAAAGAGGCGTTGAATAGACTCATTGGTGTCCCTCGAAGTGGTTTCATCATTAGAAGGAATGCGAACATGTTCGATAAGAGAGGCACGGACAGGGGTAACTTCAGCTTCATCCTCGGAAATGATGCGTCTCCTAATTCTTGGTCTAACTATTAAATAGGTGTCTTCATCTTCATCATTCTCAGAATCCTCTTCTACAACTTTCCTCTTTGATAGCGTAGCTTGAGTTCTCTCCAAAGAGAGTGAAGTACCAGAAGAGGCTCAAAGGGCAATAGCTACTTCAGCTGTCATTCCTCGAATAGCAAATCTTGACAAAAAGAAGGATGAGAAAAGTTAGAAACAAGAAGGGACTTAACATACAAAAAAGCATAAAGAGATGCATACGTGAGTTTTCACTTTCCAACCATGTAAATTGGAAATGGATTTCCAAGTTCTTGCCTCCATAGGCACAACTTTCAAGATTGAATCTACCCAACTACGGAAATTAGGAACGGGTTCCACATCTCCCATAGTTGCTATAGAAAAGCAAAAAAAGACAAAATTAGAAGAGAAATTGAAATTCTTAAAGATAGGTACGGTAAGTAAAATAAAACTTACGTGCAAAGTTCCACTTCTTAGGGAAGGGGATATTTGTTTCACCCACCAAATCAACTGTGCGAACAGCAACATAACGAGTGTACCACCCACGATCCTTGTCATCTTCAGGGCTTACCAAGATCCTTTTTACTTCTTGCAGTTAAAGTAAAAAACCCATGGCGGAATAATTTGGGGTGGTAAAGATGAATAAGGTGGGGAAAGGTAAAGCTAACATTAGCTTTTACAAACAAATATCTCAAACAAGCCACTGCTCTCCATACAAGGGGGCCAATTTGTCCCAAGCAAATTTTGAAAAAGCGACAGAAATCAAGTATAACTGGGTCAATAGCAGGAATAAATCCTAAAGTGAAGGGATAAGTATAAACAAAAGAAAATCCAATCCTAAAAGAAGATATTCTTTGGTTTGGATTAGGAATCACTATACGAAGATCACTTCTCCAGTTGCAATCTTTTCGAACAATAGAAATCAAAGGTTCAGTGATTAGAGAAGGAAAAGTGTCAGCTTTCTCTAAATTAACAACTTGATCACGAAGAGATTTTCTATCATTCTCAAAGGACAAGTCATTGGGTACTATTTCCTCAACTAAAGACTCTTGAAGAGGCTCAGAAAGTTCTTTACCTTTAGAAGAAGATTTCTTAGTGATAGAACCTCTAGAAATAGTGCTAAAACTAGAAGAATGAGTGATGGAACCAGAGGAACCACCACGAACGGATCCTAGGCTACGAAGCCTGCCCCCTCTACCCCTTCTATGTCGTACAAGGGCGTTGGGGAAACTATCAAGAATTGGGATTCTCTTAGGGTTAGGATTCGGAGATGCCATTGCAGAAGAAGGATGAAATAAAGGAGAAATGAACAAAAGTAAAGAGTAAAGTATCTGTTAAGGGTTTATGAAGAAGAAGACAAAGGAAAAAGGTTAAATATATGTATAATAGCAACCGTCAAACAAAGAAGCGTAATGATGGAAAGCCTATAATAAAGGCAACTATCACTTCGTAAATAGAGGGGATGAAGAAGCCTTGGAAAAAGGCTGTAGAATTACATACATATCAGAAGGTGACACGTGTGCAGAGCATTAAATAAAAAAGACAACTGAAGCATCAGTACTGACATAGCATTGATTACGGCGAAAATTCCTTTTTCGTGAAGATCCACTTCCCAAATATTTAATTGATAAATAAATGAAAAGTGGGGAGACTATCTGTATTGGAAAAAAACTGAATCTAAATATTGAAGATGACGTGTCATGACACATGGACTGGTCAAAAGGTCAAAACGCAATAAATAGCCAAGAGGCGCAGGAGACAACAGATATGAGGAGAAGAAAACAACATAGGTGTGGACCGTTACTCAAATAGGTACGAGTCTCGTACCTATTCGAGTCATTTAAAGACCGAAGATCGGAAGAAGTTGAAGATACGAATCTGATGACGTAAAAGAGTCTAAATACAACATTAAATATCAAATACGTTAGAGAATCTGAATTAAATAGAAATGATTGTGTAACGTTTCTTTTAATGTCATTTATTGCTCATAATTGCCTCATTAAGACAAAGACATTACATCTTCTCCTAGAATCAACTATAAAAGGAGAATGACTCAACATCTGTAAGGACAAGAAATATTATTGAGATTACACTGAAATACAAAATTACTTATTACTTTATTATTCTCAAAAGTCTTTTATTATTTTCGTCTCCAGATTATCAGTAACCCGAATTTCTCTATATTTCTAAGCTTTGACCAAAGACTCAGATTTTTGGTTAAATAGTATGCTATTTATATGTCCATTATTTATTTATTTATTTTGAAGGCATGTGTGTTATTGTTATAATTTGGTTATTCTTCAATTATATGAATCAAAATCTAATGTTTTTTTTTTGGTAAAAAAGATAAATATATATAGATAGATAATCAAGCTCTTAGAGAGCTATTCAGGAGATGCATTATAGGCATCGGATTTACAATACTAGAACTAGAGGCCCCTGTAGAGGAACCATTAACTAGAGCAAAAGTAGAAGTATCCAAACTAACATCATAGTTACTAGGTACGGTATTAGCTAGACTATTACTATTACATATGCTAGAAGTATTCTTGATCATCCTTCTTCTTAGCGGTCCTTGTTGATCTTGTTTATACATTGAGGTCACAAAAAATGGTGGACTTTCAAATACTAGACAAGGATCCCTTGCATGCATGGCTATTGTGGATAGTCGTCACAAGACTTATCATTCTCCTTTTATTAATGTTTTTACTTTCAAAATGATGATACGCACAGAAAAATTCATTGTGAATTGTCTTTTTGAAATTTCCAGGCTCTTCCCTTCTACTAAAGTCCTTTTGACTTAAAATCTGAATATTATGGAGAGATGCTAAAGTCCATAGTAGTTTGTAGTTTGCACTTGTAAGTTGTAAATAATGATTTCAATTCCAAAACGCACTTTATATGTCCATGGTTCTACTAATTAATTAATGTCGTGTTATTTGCACAAAGTGCAAATTCTTTTGTTTTTTTTAATTATTCATTCGGTATTCGATACTTTTGATGGCAAATCTGAATTGAGGGAGGGGGGTTATTGGAAATTTGCATTGTGCAAATATGACAGAATGACTTTTTTGGTTACACGTAAGCCGTTGAATCCCCTCGACATGAAGAAAAATTATGTGACATCTTATAATTTTTTTGATTCTCTTTGTACAAATTTCTAGTTTTGCCATTGGATACTCTATGGCCACTATTCCAAATTTTGTGTTGTCAGTTGCCACATAGGGTTCAGGGAAACATTCCGTATCAGAAAAATTTAATTTTCAAAACTCAAACCCATGACTTTTGATTATGAGTGAATGGATCTCATCCATCTCTCTCTCTCTCTCTCTCTCTCTCTCTCTCTCTCTATATATATATATATATATATATATATATATATATATATATATATATATATATATATATATATATATATATATATATATATATATATATATATATATATTACAAGCAAGAAAGTTACCATATATAATTGACATTATGGTTAAGCCAAGTGGCAAGCTAATAAATATCAATAGTATATGGTAACTTTATTCTATATTTGACTATTTTAGTTAAATACAAATATAATATATATATACGGAATTTGAATTAAAATATAATTTTGAATTTATAGATAATTTTGAATTTATAGATAAAGTTCTAAAATTCGAATTTAAATTAAAAATAAAATTTATCTTTTTTATCATGTTATCATACTTAATTCGGTTAATGATCATATGCAATCATGTTAGGAACTTTTTCTATTTTTTCTAATGATTTAAATACTACTTCGCCTCTATAAAAAAAACTACTCCATATAATTATAAAACTCTTTCATATTTAAAATCCTATAAGTATAGTTCTTTGAAACACTATAGCTAGATTTGGGTAAAATGAAATTCTTTTAAAATAAATGTAATATATAGGGTACACGTCTATGTTTATCCAAATAACAAAAAAGAGTTTACAAAACCAAATAAAAGTTTATTTACGTATATAATAAAGTAAACATATATGCTGGAGAAAGAAACATCACAAAATCAGCCAATATTAAAAAAAATTGTTTCTTTTTTCTTCTTGAAGAATATTTGTTTGAAGAGTCAATTTGCATAAATGGACATCAAACAAATAACAAAACTTTGGCTATACAATTGTTATCATTAATTTCAATTTAGCACATTCAAGGAATTGAAGGGTATAAGCTGAAACCCCTTCATTTAGCTATAGTCAAGCCAATATTGCAAGGGTATAATATTTTTTTCGTTGAAGAATATTAGTTTTGAATCATTAGATTATGTGAAAGGTTTTTTTTGTTTATCAAGACAGAAATTGGTTTCTAATTGATAGTTTCTATAGCGACATTTTAAGTGTAACAAAGAGTATATAATTTTTTTTGGTATGACAAGAAATATATTTCTTTAAAATGTAAATAAATTATTTCGAAAAACTCTTTACTTTTTTTTACTTCAAAGATAATAAAAAGATATGATATTTTTGAATATTAGTAGAGAGTTTTAAAATTATTACTATAATAGAAGTTATATCATGGATAAACTCAAAAACTCGAAATCTTATGGAATATTTACATAATACCGGCCATATTTATTGTTTACTTTTTATAGCTAATATAAATAGATGATATACCGATAACACATGATTATACACATATTATATATGAATTATATATAAATTACACATCATTCAATTTTTTAATTTAAGTGGTCGGGTGAGCACTTATTTAGGCTGATTAGATAAAACCAAAAGAAAATATGAAATAATTTCAACCAAAGACCAAAAATATAATTAAAGTTCATATGTAGACAATTTTTATTAAAACTCATTCTTTTATAGTGAAATAATTAATTTTTTGTAATAAGAGAAATAATGACATAAAAAATAAGATAAAAGAAAATAAATATTTAAAAAAAATGTTAGAAAGATCTAAAAACGAGAAATAAAATATGACAACCAATTTCTTCTTATGTTTCATCTTTGTTGGGTATAAAAAATTTGAAAGATAATCTCATCGATTTCAAATATTTTTTTTCAACTCAAATACATAGATTATAAGATAAGGATATCTTAGAATATTCTTTTTATTTACATTATGTATCGTTTTTAAAAAATCACTATCAAACTGATATGATTTTCAAATTCGAATTGGAATACAATTTGAGTAGTTTGCATTAGTTAAGCCAAGTATGGTGTCGAAAAATAAACTACTTGACAATTTTAAGACAATATATACAATATTTTATAATAATAATCAACTAATTTAATATTTAATGATTCAAAGAACAAATTTTTTTGTATATATAGGGTATTAAAAATTTAAATTCTGGGGCTAGAGATATCGATAAACTTAAAGTGGAGTCATACTGAAATAAATATAGTCAAAGAATCATTTAAAATTTTAGATAGCCGATTAAAGTGAATTTTAAATTAAGGATAATATCTTCACTTGCATCATTATAAAGATAATCATTTTTATAATATATATAAAGTTTTAGAAATTGAAATTTCAAAATAGAAATATTTTTTGAAAGATAAAATCATACCAAATAAGAGTTCAAGTCGTAGTATAAGAGTCACGTTGTAATCAAAGAATCGTTTATATCGTGCAACCTTTGTGCTTTGCCATAAATATGAGTTATTATTTATTTGCTTGAATAAATAAGTATATCTACATAATTATCTAGCTAATGTGCTCAACGGAGTAGTGGTCTCATGGGAAGGTGCATGATGTGTTAAACAAGTGATTTCAGACTACTTCAGTGTGGTTCTCAGCACGTTCGATGACGAACGTATGTTTAAGTGGGGGAGATTGTAACGACCCGACCGGTCGTTTTGAGCTTCGGCGCGTCATTCAGCAGTTTGAGGCCATGAGCGGCTTTATCTCAGGTATATTGACTTGTGTGTATGGTCAGAATTAAAATTCAGGAAGTTTGGAGTCAAATCTAAATGGAAATTCTCATTTTGAAAGCTTAAAATTGAAGAAATGAACTAGGATTGGAATTTTGAGTAAACGACCTCGGAATTGGGATCCGAAGGTTCCAACAGGTTCGTATGATGATTTCGGACTTGGGCGTATGCCCAGATCGTGTTTTGGATAACCCGGAAGCGTTTTGGCGCCTATTGTGGAAGATAGCATTTTAGAAGAAATTGCATCAGTTTGGTTTAAAATGCATTTCAGTGTTATTGATGTCCGTTTAGGATTCTGAGACTGGGAGTAGCTCCGTATGGTGATTCTGGATTTGGGAGCGCGATCGGAAGTGAATTCGGAGGTCCGTAGGTCATTTTGGAGCCGTTTGGCTAAAGATGGAAAATTGAAGGTTTTTGAGAAAATTTGGCCGGAAGTGGAAATTTTGATATCGGATTCAAAATGCGAATTTTATGGTTTGGATAGCTTCGTTAGGTTATTTGGGACTTAGGAGTGTGTCCGGAATATCTTTGTGTTGAAATATATGAATTATGGGAAAAAATTGGAAAATTTTGATATTTAATATTGTTAAAGTTGACTTTGGTCAATATTTTTGGTAAACGGACCCGGACCCGTGATATTTAGGTCTCGAAAGGTCCATAGAAAAATATGGGAGTTGAACGTGTTTCCGGAATCGAATTCCGAGGTCCCAGGCCCGAGAAATGAATTTTTTTCGTGAAATTATTTTCTGAAAATGTTTAAGGAAAATGAAAATGAAATTTGATCAGAAAGTAATGGTATCGGGCTCGTATTTTAGTTCCGACGCCCGGTACAGGTCATATATATTGGTTAAGCGCTTCCTGTAAAGTTTGGTTACAAACGGACGTTGTTTGACGGGTTTCGGCCATAAATTGGAAAATTTGAAAGTTTATGAAATTTGAAAGAATTTTTGGATTTAAGGCTCAAATCATTGATTTTGATGTTATTTTGGCGATTTGATCGCTCGAGCAACTTCTTGTGATGTTTTAGAGTCAGTGTTCATATTTGGTTTGGAGCCCCGAGAGCTCGGGAGTGTTTCGGAGGTGTCTCGGAGTGATTTCGGACTTAAGAAAAATTGCAGAAAATTCTGGTGTGCCCAGAAAATTTTAGGTGCGAGTAGTCCAGTTTGGAAGCTCATATCTTGTAATCTATAAGAAATCAGAAAAGGTGCAAAACATGAAAGTTGTAGCCCATACATTCTAGTTTTCGGAAAGTTAAACCATTCACGATTTGGATATCATCTCAGAAAGTTATGATAGATCGAAAAGGGCTGCTGGAGCAATTTCGGCAGAATTTACGATGCACTTTAGAAGCTCATATCTCGGGATATATAAAGAGTTATATGGTGTACAACCTATCAAGTTAAATATCTTTGAGTCTAGTTTCTAAATCTTCAAACCTTTTGTCATTTGGATATTTATACAAGACGTTATGGGTGTTTAAACAGAAGGTATCCGACAAGGAACAATTTTAATAGGATGTACAACTTGTATAGAACAAGTGCAAGGTACAACTTGACGAAGCACAGGCAGATTCTTTTATACACGGATTTAGCTCACTTTTCTTCATTTCTTTAAAGTATGGACGATTTTTGGGGAGCTAAAGAGGGGATTTTCATCATCAATGTGAAGGTAAGTTATCTCCACCTATTTTGAGTTAAGTAAATCAATTATGTATGGATTTGAGCATGAAAATTGTAGAAAAATTGAGGATTTAGGCCTAGGGATTTGAAAATAAGTTTTGGTGACTTGAGGGGTCAAATGAACTCCGATTTTGGTAAATGTTTTATGTACGGACTCGTGGTGAGACGAGGAATCCGGTGATGTGACTTTCGTAATTTTTCGAGAAGTGGTCTCGGGGTTCGGGTTTTGCAAATTTCGTGATTTTCGATATTTTTCGAGTCTTTTCGATTGGGTTATATTCCTTTAGCCTATTGTAATATATTCCTTATAGTTTTGGCAAGATTCGACGCGCGAGGAGGTCGATTCGAAAGGAAAGGGCATCACGGAGTAGACTTTTGGCCGTCTTGAGGTGAGTAATAGATATAAATGCTGTTCTGAGGGTTTTAAACCCCGGACTTTCACATCGTAATGCTATATTGAGGCGTGACACTCACTCCATGGCGAGTGCGGGGTCGGATACTATTGGGGATTGTGACTTGGTCCATCCCGTGTGATGTTTATACTATACTGGTGATTGATACACATACTTCATTGATATTACTGGGCTTGATGCCATGTTTGGGGCCTTGTGCCGATTTGTAAAATCCTTCGAGGATTGATATTACTGCTTAGCATGATTTGCATATCATTTAATTTCAGTCCAAGGTTTTAAATGCTGTTTTGCAAACTCAGCCATAATTCTAAGTGTTGAAAACTTAAATGATATTTTTAAATGTATTCTGGGCTGGGAACTTCTGTTTTGTAAATGCCCAAGGGGCTTATTATATTATTTTCTGGACTGATTATAAAATGACTTGAAACAGTGGTAACAATGACACTGTGTGATATACTTGAAACAGTGGTAACAATGACACTGTGTGATATACTTGAAATAGTGGTAACAATGACACTGTGTGATATACTTGAAACAGTGGTAACAATGACACTGTGTGATATACTTGAAATAGTGGTAACAATGACACTGGATGATATACTTGAACAGTGGTAACAATGGCACTGTATGATATAAATTGGTCAGGTAACAATGGCTGACCGGTCAGGTAACAATGACTGACCAAGATATTGCGCTTGGGCTGTAGGAGCCCCTCCGGAGTCTGTACACACCCCCAGTGAGCGTCGTCGACGATAAATAAATATGGATGGCTCGGGCTGCACGTCGCAGTGGGTACTGGAATGTACCATCATATGCATTGCATTGCATTCATGTATTTGTATTTATACTGGTGTTTAGCTGCTCAGTTCCATATGTTGTTGTATATTCAGATTGTAGCTTACTTTGTGTATTTACTGAATTTTCTTATTTTCGGACTGTAGTTACTTTTATTACTCACTGGGTCGGAGTACTCACTTTACTCCCTGCACCTTGTGTGCAGATCCAGGGCAGTCTCAGGCTCAGTAGATCCAGTTGATCAGCAGATCCAGCCTCTGGAAGTATCGAGGTAGCTGCACGGCGTTCACAACCATTGATCTTCTCCCTCCTGTCCTATCTCTTTATTTTCGCATTATCGGACTTTGGATATACCGTGTATTAGGATGATATTCTGTATTCTAGAGGCTCAGATTCGTGACACCGGGTCCTAGTGAGATTATATTGTGTATTTTGTTAAAATCTTCAGTACTTTAATCTTGCTTAATTGATATTTCTTTCCGCTATTTTTGATAAATTGGGTTAAGTGTTGAATAATGGTCGGGCTTGCCTAGTAGTATGTTGGGCGCCATCACGACCGGGATTTGGGTCGCGACAACTATCTACGATCAAATTGCAGGGTCATGTGTTGTACCGATTTTGGCCTGAGAAAAAATTCACTAGCTAAAGAATTTTTTATATTTTTAGATAACCAACTAAAATGAGTTTTGAATTGAGAATAATATTTTCAATTACATTATTATAAAATAATTATTATTGAAAAATAATGTTTTAGAAACTGAAAATTTTAAAGAAATATTTTTTAAGAGATATCAACACACCAAATAAGAGTTCAAGTAGTAGTAAAACAGTTCTTATCCAAAGAGTCATTCATTGTCTCAACATTGATTGTTTTGCCATAAATATGAGTTAGATCCAATAACACCGGCAAGAATGGTATCAAAAAAGAAAATAGAAGAAATGGTTACTTTTTTTTCATGTAATTAATATCCAATGAATATCTATATTTACTGAGAAAGTGTAAATTTTAAGATTATTTACATACAATCCAAATAACTTAAATATTTGACATAATTAGTATCCGCGCATCCGCGCGGGTACTTATACTAGTTTAAGATTAAAAGGAGAGGAAAAAATCCTCTCCTAAAGCCAAGTGGCGGCCTAGAAAAAAGCCACATGGCATAAGTAATTAATAATTAGTTATTTAGCTAACAATTAGGTATTTATTATTATTTTTGAATTTAAATATTTATAAAATAATAAAATAAAATAATTTATAATAAGAAAACGAAAATCTATATCTTATATTCAAATGGGAGAGTAGTTTCAAGTTGGAGTTTTTAAAGTATTTAGAAATTTAAAAACTAAAATTATAAAATATAAAAAAACTGCCAATTCAAAATTTCTTTGTTTTTCTTTTTAAAAATAAAAAGTTTATTCAGTCAGAAAATATTGTTGACAATAATAAAATAAAATAAAAAATATATCACAATTTATATCTTCTATTATATTATTTAAAAAAAGTAGTAGACAAAAATATTAAATAAAATAATATGCTAATAAAAGTTTCTATTAACAATGCAATAATACTAAATATTGGATAATAGAATATAGAAAAATATAGAATAAAAAATTTATTCAATGCTTATATAAGTCCCTTTAATTTAATAGAAATTTTATTATTGGGTATATCATATTGACAAATAAGATGACAATTAAAATTTATTAACACGGTCTAATATGTTCAAACAACTCCGATCACAATTTAATTTAATTAATATTTTTTAATATTAACCGTCCATCGCGTGGGAACGACTACTAGTTTTAAACTAGTAACCGAAGACTTGGAAAACCTGATGTGATACGAATTGGACTAATTAGTTCCATCAAATTTATGCTGTTGCATTATTTGGGGGCAAGAAAATCAAAAAATAAAAGTAAAAGGTGTCAATATTCTTTGCTAATAATATTTTAAAAAGTGTAAAATTCGTCAAACAAAACCAAACAGTTACATAATAACATTTTAAAATTTTGACAAACTGCTGTAATGAATAATTCCAAATTGCTGATCTGGTTAGATCCTTAATTAGATAAGATCTGAAAGTAAATTGAATAATACAAATTTTAAGTATTTTAGGCAGTTGTTTTCTTTGTACTGTGTAGACCTCTAAATATAAATATTTGTTGAAGATTTACACCCTTGTTTGTCGGCTTGGTTGTAGTCTAACATCAACAAGAGAGGTGAATAACACATTGAACGATGAATAATTGTAAATTCTTCAATCAAGTTGTAAAAAAAATATTATTTAAAAAATTCTAATTTATGATTTTGATGGATAAGTATTGATTATTGGACATTCAAACTTTGTTTAGAAAAATAACATGTGGCCTCTCGAGTCTCCATTGACCTTAATTAGCACATATTTTATTTTACAAAACAACAAATCATCAATGTACGAAGTACTTAAAAAAGGGGATTATCCTTTAGATTATTAAGTGTAACAAAAATTTTAATAAGTTGACCTCTGTTCATATAATTGATGTTTAGTTTTTTTTTAAAAAAAAGAAAGAATAAGAGTGTGTTTGGTATGACCAATTTTTTCATGTTTGGTTGGCTTAAATATTTTCTTATGAACTCATTTCCTTTAAATTGGAAAGAAATAACTTCCCTGCCAAAAGGAGGGGAAAAAAATTTTCAAAATTTTGTCTCAACCTTCCTCACTATATTTCCACCCCCACCCTTCACCCTCAGCTAGTGGTGAAACTAAGAATTTACTCAAAGATGTTCAAACATGAAAGAAGTGAAAAAATTTCTCCGAAAAAGAGTGTTTAATATATGTTATATACCTCTAAAATCTAATATTTTACCTATGTACACAGTGTAATCTTCTGACGAAGGATGGTCAGTTGACCACCCTTTATAACATGTAGCTTCGCCGATGCCCTCAGCCTTTACCCCCCCCCCCCCCCCGTAAGCCCCACCAATACCCACCCCTACCCTCCCCACCTCTAGCATTGCCACCGCCACTCACGCCCTTAACCCCGATCTACCACCCTCCCCCGTCCTTACCTATTTCATCTCAAATAGTGTTTGTCTGAATTATATATTTTCAAAAAAAAAAAAATCGTCTAACCGAACCTCAGAAAATAAGTAAGAAAATCACCTATTTTCCCAGAAAATTATTTTACTTCAGATCAAACACACCTTAAGAGATCAATTTCGCCCTATAAACTTGATTTATAGCTCATTGATAAATCACTTTGTTTAACCATAGGAAATCAACCTTATAACTCGATCAAACAAATGATAAGTCTGACATTTAGACGAACATTTAAATAGAGATATTGAGCATGATCATTTCAAGGAAATCTTTAACAATAGTATCCACAAAGACAAACAGGAGTAGGAGGATCATCTGGATTCTGTATACAACTCGCACCAAAAAATTTATCTTTATATTCCTCCGTACAACTCGGAGTACAATCATCGTTCACTTTTCATGTTACGTTGTAAATTGGAGCGGCGCATTGCAATTCAGTAACTTGATGATCTTGGACAATCGTCAGCTTGAGAACGTATAAATACGTGACGATAAAGAGGTGACAGTAGTAAACTGAAATTTTTGCCATTTATACGTTGATTTTGCTTGTGTTTTTGAGGGAACGTACGCTATGAATTGCCTTGCTATGGTTACAATATATACGTAGGAGTGAAAGATTGTTATTATCCAGTGAAAATTAGTCAAAGATTATGTAATCCAGTGGATATTGCATTATTTTAGGAGATAAGGTTTTCAACAAACTTCTATTTATGTGATAGCACTACAAATAATTAAAGGTGATAATCCTGGAAATAGGACTAGTGGCGGAGTCAAGATTTTCGTTATGGAAGTCGCAATATAAAGAAGTAAGATTATGAAAAATCAAGGAATTCAATATAACATATGCATGTAAAAAAAAAAATCACCTAAATATACAATTTTGTGGCGAATAAGTGTCAATTGACGCCCTTTGGACTAAGGTGTCTCTGCCATCGAATAGAATATGAGTAAAAGGTTTAGACTAATTAACTGTCGTATTTTTCATGCAAATTAGTTTTATTTATTATCGTCAGTTTTAAGTGATGCAATAAATCTTCTTCTTTTTTGCGTTATTAGTGAATGGAGTTAAAATCATTGTTTAATGAAACCCAAGGAAGAATTACTAGATGGACCTTGCTCTATCCTATCCTATGCTCAACTTAAATCTAATCCTAACCCTAATCACGGGCCTAATTACCCTACGGCAAATCTAAAGCATAGGTTTTATGAATCACCGTAAAGAAATATTAATTAGTTTGAAGAGGGATCAATTATTTTGTGGAAGTTTACTTGAAATATTTAAATCACACTGGGATTAAAAAGAATTAATAAACTTCCTCCTTTCCCTCGTGGGAGTTGATTTATTATATTCAAGTCTGACGGCTCTTATTGGCCAATATTTTCCGTTAATCGTGAATAATTGTCTGGTCGACCATTTGGGAGCTAAGTAGCTAAAGCTTATAGACCATAGATTCTTTTTGTTTTTTCTTATTCAGGATTTGGTATCCGCTATTAGGTTCTGACCAATTTGCGTCGTGTGATGTTAATTAAAGGAAAAATCCTTGGTCAATGTATATTTATACTTGCAAGTAAAGGGAAGTATATAAATGCATAGTAAAAGAGTTTACTTATCTTTTCTTTTTCTATGTTGAACTTAGATGGGGTATTATCGCTTTTAGCCCGCGCTAGAAACTATTTATATTTGGTAGCCGCAAAATTATTTAAAATTTGTATAATTTTTGTATAATATATAAAAATATATATATGTTTTCGCTATTATTTTGAAAACGGTTATATAGTATCATTTTTCCAACTTAGATCAGAGCCTCCATTCATGTAGCTCCCTATCTTTTTTCAACCAAAGATGATCCACCGACCATACATAACCACTTGAGTTTTACACGTTCAAAGCAAAGTTTAGATATAATTGAAGAAAGCTCAATCATTGTTCCAACTAGAGGCAGACTCAGGAATTTAATGTGATGGGGTAAAATATTTTGTTCAATCAATACCTTCTAAAGGCTTTTAGCGTTAAGGGTGTCAAGTGATTTAAATTAATCATTTTCAAGGTATACACATATACATATACAAGATTTTTGCCGAAGTTTACGGGGTCTGGTGTTATGAATGGGCTAAACCAAAATGAAGTACTTGGGCCTGGGAGTGGGTTGTACACTAGTCAGGATGTGAAACAGCCCAACAAGAGGTTATTGGGCTGCAACTGGGACCTAGGTTAGAGGTGCATGTGTCAAGGAATTACTGGACAAGAAGGAATATAGTTACTATAATTACCAATTCATGCAAGTATACGGTTAGACGAATTGTTATCTGGAAAACTCCTCTCTCATGGTCTCTCTCTTCCTCGTTTATTTCTCTCTGTGGCTCTGTCTCCATCTCCTTTCTTTTTACTGCTATTTCCTTAGTTCATGACTGTATCCTTATTTCTATTGTAATCAGTTTATTTGGAAGTTTAATCAAGATATCGTTTTGTTGAGTTCATAACTTTGGTGCTTTCATTGATTTGGACTCCAATCCTCCGTGGCTCTTTACTCTTCTACTATTATCAATTATCATCTCGACGCCATCCAGGGACTGATGATGGCGATGATGGATAATAACACTCGTATGCTCAACCTGCTCGACAACATAGAGAACATGATGCCTGCCTCCTCCAAGACAATCCCCGACGCTCCACAGCACTCGGACTTGGCTGTGTCTTTGCACGATAAGTACGAACCAGAGGAATTCTCAGAACCTCTTATTATTGCAAAACCAGAGATTGATTCTGATTTGGATAAAGGACTCTCCGACACTGTGCACAATTCCGAGGAGGACAATTCAAGAAGTTGTGCCTGCAAGGTACTCGTTGAAATACCGGATAGGGAAATTGACATGGAAGTTGCAAATTCCATGAGGAACAATTCAGTAAATCCTGAAACCCAGGTATCCGATGAAATGTTTCAACCAGTTTCTGCAGTTAAGTATGCTTACAATCACCTTATCATATTTGATGATCCACTAGCACTGCAATGTTTGCTTACCGCTTCCAGTCATGACCAGCCTATAAGCAAAGATATATTTGATTACTTAAGTGAACGTTATCGTGTTACATCCTTGCGTCGATTTCCAACTGATCAATTTGGATTGGAATTTCCCTTTGATCCCGGTTCAAGGTTTCTTACCACATACCTCGGAGGTACAAGGAACTATATATGCCGTGATATGTTGAACAGTTTGACGTCTGATATGCTTATGGCGTCAACATTATGGAATAGACTAATGAGAATAAGAGGAACATTTAACAGGATCACTTGTATTTTTTATTAAATATGTTGCAACAGTATCTGCCTGCATCTTTCAAGCTATATTCCATGGAAGTGTTGGGATGGGCATAGACAAGTTGGGTCAGTAGTTGAGTGCTATGGAGGTGCACCAATACCCAATCAACGGTCTTTGCGATGCACTATACTATGTCTCTACTATTTGGTGCAGTGTTAAGGAGGCTGACGCTAAGGGTACACTTTTCTCTGTAAGTTCTGACCATATGCAGCTATCAGAGGTGCTATTACTTTGTCGAATAGGCTTTTTTGTTGCAGAGAGTGTGATGCTTGGGATGGCCAGAAATCTTAGAAAGTTATTATGCATCTTTCCCGATGAAGTTATGTATGTTTATGTTATGTTGGAACTTCCTTGGACATCTCGTATTAGTCCCAAGCTAAATGAGCTCTTGTCCTATTTCAGCAAGACTGCCTTGAAAACCTTCCTGATGGTTTCCTCTATGAGTCACTCTTGGTTATATTGATTCTTTCCTTGTTAAAACCCTTGTCTATTCCTGCTTTCTTTTTTCATTTAAATTGCAAAATAGGAAGCTGGTGGCCCAATATCATATGTCAAATGCAAAATTGCCCATAACTGTTATATTGGATAGTTTCGAGCTTTTGATTGAACATGAAGTGTTTGAACCACTCTGGGAAGGGAATTACATTTTTATCAATGATGGAATCAGATTGATGTATCAGATTAAATTCTTACATAGTAGACCAACAGGGGAGTCAAGTAAGGCATCTTTTGTAGAGTTTATTATGACACTTCTTGATGCACTTTTGTACGGGGTCATCCAGGCATTCGATAAGGTTCTACGAGTAAATAGACAAGGAAATTTCATTTATCCTAGCGGTGTACTTTGTTCTGTGGAGAAAAGGATGAACGTTGTTGATATGAGCTTGCGCTTTCATCCTTCGATGATTACTCTGCTAGCTTTAAAATCATTGAAGCTTGATTTGCTTGCATATGGGAACATCAAATTCCAAAATGTGACCTTCACAAAGATAGTTGCCGTCTTAGGTGGAAATAGCCCGAGAGAAAGTATAGTTGCATTGCTGCTAGAAAGATTTTATTATCCAATTGGCTTTAAGGATCAAGAACCTGAATCATTTGCTATTACTATACTTGAGATCATATTATACAGAAAGCTTGTAGCACATATGTTTGAAGTTCTAATTGATGCCTTTGCTGTTATTGATGTCATACCCCTTTTCTACCCCTTCAAAAGATAATGTGTGTTATGGATTGTGGGTTAAAGAGTTTTTTCCAATTAAAGTGACAAATTTGAAATAGGGATTATTTTGTTATTCAGAGTCGCCACTTGGAATTGATTTTTGGGTGTTCCAAGTCACCTTTTATTTGATCCCTATTCAAAGAAAATTATGGCTCTTTTATTATTGATCTGCGAAAACAAAGTCCGGGTAAGGAATTCTGTTAACCGGGGAGAAGGTGTAAGGCATTCCCCGAGTCCCGTGGTTCTAGCACGGTCGCTTTATTGACTATATTTGGCTTATACTATTTTTTGGATAACTTGTGTTTTATTAGTTCTCATCTTTTACCTATGTCCGCTTTATTGCTTGATTAAAATTATGGGAAAAAAAGTTATCTTGAAATAAGTTACGCGTTCTAATACTTATTTTGTTACATATCACAATTATGCCACGGAGACCATACACATAGCCATGATATTTAATTATTTAAATCGCACCTAAATAAACTAGCGCACTTGATTTTCCTAAACTAATTTAAGATTATTGTAAGGTCAAAAGTTATGGAATTGTTTGTGAAAAAAGTGTATGATTTTAGATACTTGAATAAATAAATTATCATATACCAATACCCTACATCCCAACAATTGAAGCCTAAACTTATTAGTGTCCAAATCTTCCAAACTTTTAGCAAGTTTAAATACTATATTTTCAGAAACATGATTAAACATATAACATTTAAGGATTGATTTACATTAAAGTTTAAAGATAAATAAATAAAATCACATAAAATAATATAAAAAAAGAGAGGGAAGAATAAACCTTTTAATGCAAGATTTCCAATTAAATGAGTCTCCAAGAATATGTACAATAACTCAGACGAACGCCGAACAAGCATAAGCAAAGATGATCATCAAAGCCGGTGAACAGAGCTCCAACGGAATCCTCGACCTCGACTGTTAACACCACTCTTTGGCGTGTAAAAGGGGATGTTTTGAAGTATTTTTTGTTGGGTTTTGGGGTGTTGAATTGCTGGAAATTTTCGAAAGAAAGAGGAAGAAAGAATAACACGAGTAGAAATTGTCGTAGCGTAGAAGAAGAAAAAAAATTATTTCTCTCAATTCTCCCCTCTCTTTTCTCTCGTTTTTTCCTTTTCTTCTCAGATTTTCTCTTCTATTTATAGCAAAATTTTCGAATTTTTTCAGATTTTTATTTTTTTAAAAAAATATTTTATTATTCTTTAATTAAAAGAAATCCCACTTACAATTTGCTTTTCTTTTTTATAAAAAGAAATTCCACCTTTATTTACTTTTATTTTTTAAATTCCAACTTTAATTACTTTTATCTTATTTAAAATCTCACTTTTTTTTTACTTTTAAAAAAGGATTCCACTTATTTTACTTTTCTTAAAAAAATAATCCACTTTCTTTTGCTTTTCTTATAAAAATTCTACTTTCATTTACTTTAATTTTTTTTAATTTTCAGCTACCTTTATATTTATTTTTTAATTCCAACTTTCTTTACTTTTTATTTTTTTAAAATTTTCACAAAACTTTACTTTTAATTTTCCACTTTCTTTTACTTTTTAAAAGAGAATTCCACCCACTTTTACTTTTATTTTTTTTATTCCATACTTCCCTTTTTCTTATTTTTTATATCTCACCCGAAAATTAAAAAAAAATTAATATTTTTCGGATTTTTTTTTATTTTAAAAATAAAAATAAAAAATAAAATAATAGTAATAGTAATAATTCACCTTTTAAAATTTTGTATTTTTACCCTATAATAAAAAATGTAACAAAGCTAAAAATTGTAGGTTAAAACCCCTAAAATATTTACATAGAAGAAGTGACAAAAATTAAATATTGTCAAAAATTAGGTGCTCACAGCTGCCCCTCTTCGCTTGGAAACATGAAGAGTTTTCGAGCAAAGATAAGGTGAGTCATATAACTAATTTTTGAACATATCTTTATTCAAAAGGGAAGAAATAAGGATAAGAGAAAAGAGAAAGGGTGCAACCGAGCCTTGGTTTTGGACAGCCTACATATCCCGGGTTATAGGGGAATCAGGTCGTGTGTAGTTCAAGGAGAACTGTGGAATGATGAGTTGAAAAGTTGAGTGAGGTTCCGTCGAGGCTCCGGTCCGTAAGTCTGTTATTACATAAAAAAACTGAACAAGCCTATCAGCTATGAGTTATAAAATTCCTATCTATGAGTTTTCTGAAGCTTAATCTTGAGTCTTGGATGGTTTTTCCTGCAGACTCTGATCTGAATCTTGATACTCGTTAGCTGCAACCACTGGTTCATTCTTCTTCGGCTTTTCAGATCAAAACGGAACATGTAGTGCTTGTGACTTCAACTATGTCTTGAGCAATCCACATCTTTCCTTCGCTTCTGCACTTTGGATTCACTTCTTTTCCTTTTCCTTTATTCTGGATTGAGACTCATTCTTTGGGCATCTCAAACCCTGTGCCTCGAGGTAAAACCTGCTCAGATACCAAAGCAAACAAACGAACGAAATTGTTCTGCCCCAGTTTTCACTAGGAAAATTTCGTGAGTTATTGTAACAAAATTTCTAAACTACTTCTTTATTGAAAACAATAAAATCAGGATTGTGTATCCTTGAGAAAAAGGGATTGGGGAGTGGGCCCTATATCTATACTAAAAGCCTACTAGGGAGTGGAGACCCTATGTGGAAAGCTCAGCTAGGGATTAGCGTACCCTATACTGGTAAAGGAAATGTAACCCGGGGTTGGTGCCATGTATTACTGAAAAGGAAATGTAACCAGGGGTTGGCACCCTGTATTACTGAAAAGGAAATGTAACCAAGGGTTGGTGCCATGTATTATTGAAAAGGAAATATAACCAGGGGTTGACACCCTGTATTACTGACCAAAAAAAAATAATTGTTGAATCCCCCTGGGTGATAAATTTCTACCTGGGTTAAACTAACAAAAGCAAATCTGGGCGAAGAGTACTTCTACCCGAAAACTATGAGCCGGATCTCCCTAGGAAAAAAGGTTCTACATGGGTTAATCTAATGTAAAACAACCTGAGCGAAGAGTACTTCTACCCGGAACTATGAGCTGGATCCCCCTAGGCGAAAAAGGTTCTACCAGGGTTAAGCTACATAAAAATAACCTGAACTATGAGCTGGATCCCCCTAGGAGAAAAGGTTCTACCTGGGTTATGCTAATGTAAAACAACCTGAGCGAAGAGTACTTCTACCCGGAACTATAAGTTGGATCCCCCTAAGCGAAAATGTTCTACCTGGGTTAAGCTAATGTAAAACAATCTGAGCGAAGAGTACTTCAACCCGAAACTATAAGTTGGATCCCCCTAGGCAAAAAGGTTCTACCTGGGTTAAGCTAATGTAAAAACAACCTGAGCGAAGAGTACTTCTACCCGAAAATATGAGCTGGATCCCCCTAGGCGAAAAGGTTCTACCTGGGTTAAGCTAATGTAAAAACAACCTGAGCGAAGAGTACTTCTACCAGGAAATATGAGCTGGATCCCCCTAGGCGAAAAGGTTCTACCTGGGTTAAGCTACGTAAAAATAACCTGAGCAAAGAGTACTTCTACCCGGAACTATGAGCTGGATCCCCCTAGGCGAAAAGGTTCTACCTGGGTTAAGGTAATGTAAAACAACCTAAGCGAAGAGTGCTTCTACCCGAAAATATGAGCTGGATCCCCCTAGGCGAAAAGGTTCTACCTGGGTTAAGCTACGTAAAAATAACCTGAGTGAAGAGTAATTCTACCCGGAACTATGAGCTGGATCCCCCTAGGCGAAAAGGTTCTACCTGGGTTAAGCTAAATAAAAATAGGAGGTGAGAACAATAGTGACGTATGCCAAAAGTAAAAGAAAAATTGGAGATTTTAAGGAACTTATGTTTGGTGGCATTCGTTCTTTTAGAATCACCATTCTGTATGTTTTGTTCCTGCTTCAAACAAAGAAAAATTTGTGAGTTTTCAAAGTGGTGGTTGGTTTGTGGCCTTGATGCCCTGAGTAGCTGGGTTCACGGCCACTGTTGTCGAAGAACTTATTCTGTCAGCGTGGTACCGAGATGTCCATGGTACCATTACCCTTGTCTCTAAGGCAAGGCTATTTTTTCTTTAAAATCAAGCTCAGTTGTCTTGCACCCAGTATCTGTTTGTGTTCGTAGTGCTTATCAACTTTTCTTATGAAGTAGGTTTTTCTTAGGCGACCTTTTTAGTTTCTTTGAGACACTTTGTTCGCCTTATCAAATGAGATCACAGATGGATTTGTGCCTTCGTCAATGCCATATATTCCCCAAATTGTGCTTGACATTACAGGGAAACTGTATCCAGTTTTGCAGCCCTTTCTTTGCTTCGATTTTGATGCAGGATTAGACCGAAAAGGACTCAAAGAAAAAATTATGGGTAAAAATAGAATAATAATTGGAAGCGAAAAAGAACTATGCTTAAACAAAAGGTGTCCCTTTCGGGGAAAGGAATATGGAGACTTATCCGGAGGTATGTACCGACTTCAATGAATGATGACATGCATTTTGGACTGGACGCTTGATCTGTTTAAGCTGTCTAATTCTCAAAATCTGCCGCAAATGCTCACTTGAATTTGTCTTGGTTGTGCTCATGCCGGAGAATCGAAGACCCTTATTCGGCTAGTAGCGCCCTTTGCAGGTTTTCGCTAACTAACCTCTCTCATTTCTCTACTAACCGTCGCTTTATGGTGCCCATCTAGATTTTCACCAATAAGACTCTCTCATCTCTTTGTTCACTGTTGCCTTATAGTGCCCGTACAGGTTTTCACTGATAAGACTCTTCTCATTTTTTTTATTTTTTATTTTTGACTAAAATACTGCATGAGGGAGGTTACCCAATGCCCTTGGCATGTGAACTTCAAACATTCTCAAACAAATCGATCAGAATCTCTTGAAAGGTAAAAAGGCGAAATGAACCTTGAAACGAATTACAACTTTTGGAAACCGTTTTTACAGAAAAACCATGAAATAAAACAAACTTCTGCCCCAGTTTTGGAGTACTAGGAATATGGGTTTTTTGTTCTGATGGGACCGAACCCAGGGTAAGGCTGCCTATGTATCCTTTCGGAATCAGGCCTCACGTAGTTCAATGCAAGGATTTTTTTTGTCTTTTTTGCTTCTTTTTTTTAAGTACACAGGTAGACAAATACAGATCAAAAAGCTTAACAAAAGGGTGACACCTATTTGGAGTAGCGAGCAAATGATAGCCTTTGTCACTTCAATCTGAGAAAATCAATGCATGAAATTCTACAGTAATATATCAGACATAATATCTTTTGACTGCATCTGCGTTAATAGTCATGTCTGGTACCCGTCCTTCTTCATCTACCAAGTGCAAGGCCCCTTTTGGTAACACTTTCTTGATGATGTAGGGTCTTTGCCAGTTCGGGGTGAACTTTCCTTTAGCTTCCACCTGGTGCGGAAGGATGCGTTTCAACACCAGCTGGCCTATCTCAAACTGCCTTGGACGCACTTTCTTATTGTAAACGCGTGCCATTCTTTGCTGGTACAACTGGCCAAAACACACTGCTGCTAGCCATTTTTCATCGATCAACATCAGTTGTTCTAATCGGGTCTTAACCCACTCAGTGTATTCAATCTCTGATTCCATAATAATTCGGAGAGAGGAAATTTCGACTTCAGCGGGTATTACAGCTTCAATTTTATATACAAGCAGATACGGAGTTGCACCAACAGATGTGCGAACAGTCGTGCGGTATCCCAAAAAAGCAAAAGGCAGCTTTTCATACCATTGCCTGGAACCTTGGATCATCTTCCGAAGAATCTTCTTGATGTTCTTGTTTGCCGCTTCAACGGCTCCATTGGCTTTTGGCCGGTAAGGGGTAGAATGGTGATGCATGATTTTAAATTGTTCGCATACCTCTTTCATCAAATGACTATTTAGATTGGCTGCATTGTCAGTGACAATGGTCTTGGGGATACCAAAGCGACAGATGATGTTGGAGTGAACGAAATCTACCACTGCTTTCTTGGTGACTGCTTTGAAAGTGACGTCCTCCACCCACTTGGTGAAGTAATCAATTGCAACCAAAATGAATTTATGCCCATTTGAAGCCTTTGGCTCGATCGGCCCAATGACATCCATTCCCCAAGCAACGAACGGCCAAGGAGAGGACATGGGATGCAACTCCGAAGGAGGCGAGTGAATCAGATCACCATGAATCTGGCATTGGTGACACTTGCAAACAAATCTGAAGCAATCTCGCTCCATAGTAAGCCAATAATACCCTGCCCGCAGAATCTTCTTTGACAAAACATATCCATTCATGTGAGGTCCGCATACCCCTGAATGCACTTCACTCATGATCCACTCTGCTTCTATAGCACCTATGCATCTCAACAAGTTTAAATTTGGGGTCCTCTTGTACAGAATTTCCCCGTTTAGGAAGAAACCATTGGCGAGCTGCCTTATAGTTCTTTTTTGATCTCCTTTGGCATGCTTTGGATATTCTCTTGTTTTCAAGAATCGTTTGATGTCATGATACCATGGTTCACCATCTGGTTCCGTCTCGATTGTATTGCAGCAACCGTGTTGATTCCGAACTTGGATTTCTAGTGGGTCAACATGAGTGTTGCCTGGATAAGGGAGCATCGAGGCTAAAGTGGCCAAGGCATCGGCTAGCTCGTTGTGAAACCTGGGAATGTACCTGAACTCGATGGATCTGAATCTTTTGCTCAAGTTTTGCACACATTGTCTGTACAGAATAAACTTGATGTCTCGAATCTCCCATTCACCTTGGGCTTGCCGGATAATCAAGTCAGAATCTCTCATAACCAATAGTTCATGCACATCCAGATCGATGGCCATTTTCAAACCCATGATTCAAGCTTCGTATTCTACCGTATTATTGGTACAGAAGAACCGAAGTCGGGCTGTTGCAGGGTAATGATGTCCAATAGGTGAGATGAGGATTGCCCCGATCCCAACTCCTTTGATGTTGACAGCCCCATCAAAATACATTTTCCATACAAGGTGATCGTCTAAAACTACTTCCTCTATTGAGTGGACCTCTTCGTCTGGGAAGTATGTGCTAAGTGGCCTGTACTCATCATCAACTGGATTCTCTGCCAAATGATCTGCCAAAGCCTGTGCTTTCATCGCGGTGCGAGTGACATAGACGATGTCGAACTCTGTAAGCAGGATTTGCCATTTTTCAAGCCTACCAGTGGGCATTGGCTTTTGGAAGATGTACTTCAAAGGATCCATTCTTGATATGAGGTAAGTAATGTAGGCCAAAGATAATGTCTCAGCTTCTGAGCGACCCAAGTCAAGGCACAACATGTCCTTTCTAAAAGGGTGTACTTAACCTCAAAATTGGTGAACTTCTTGCTCAAATAGTAGATTGCCTGTTCCTTTTTGCCTATTGCATCATATTGCCCCAGAACACATCTAAAGGAATTATCCATCACTGATAGATATAAAAACAAAGGCCTACCAGGTTCAGGTGGGACCAGTACAAGGGGTTTTGACAGATAATCTTTGATCATGTCAAAGGCTTTTTGGCAATCGTCCGTCCACTTGATAGCGACATCCTTTTTAGCAACTTAAAGATGGGCTCGCATGTGGTTGTGAGCTGAGAAATGAACCTACTGATGTAGTTTAACCTCCCGAGTAAACTCATGACTTCTTTTTTGTTCTTCGGAGGTGGCAAATCTCGAATGGATTTTATCTTAGATGGATCCAGTTCAATGACTCTTCAGCTGACTATAAAACCGAGGAATTTCCCAGATGGAACCCCAAATGCACACTTGGCTGGATTAAGCTTAAGGTCATACCTTCGAAGCTGTTCGAAGAACTTTTTCAAATCGCACACGTGATCAGCCTGTGTCTTTGATTTTATGATGACATCATCGATATATACTTCAATCTCTTTATGCATCATATCGTGAAAAATGATGGTCATGGCCCTCATGTAAGTTGTCCCTGCATTCTTTAAACCGAATGGCATGAACCTGTAACAATAAGTACCCCATGGAGTGGTAAAGCGGTTTTTTCTGCATCATCTTCATCCATTAGAATTTGGTGGTACCCAGCATAGCAATCCACGAATGATTGTATCTCATGCTTTACGTAATTATCTACAAGAATGTAGATATTTGGCAAAGGAAAATTATCCTTTGGACTTGCTTTGTTCAGGTCCCTGTAGTCAACACAGACTCTGGTCTTTCCATCCTTCTTTGGCACAGGCACAACATTCGCCACCCAGGTGGTGTATCGGACAGCTCTGATCACATTGGCGTTCAGTTGCTTCATTATTTCCTCTTTGATTTTGTCACTCATATCTGTTTTAAATTTTTGTTGCTTTTGTTGGACTGGTGGAAAATCAGGATACGTAGGAAGCTCATGAACCACTAGATCGACACTTAAACTCGGCATATCATCGTAAGACCAAGCAAACACATCTCTGTATTCAAATAAAAGTTTAATCAAGGCATCTCTGGTTTTCTGTTCGGTGTGAATGATTATCTTTATTTCTCTAATTTCTTCAAGACTTCCAATATTAATTGGCTCAGTTTCATTGAGGTTGGGCTTAGGCTTGTTTTCAAATTGTCCCAACTCTCTTTTTATTTCCTCAACAACCTCATCTTCATCATATTCCACCTCTTGATGCATTATTTCGATATTAGACAGCTTTTTAAGATCTGGGCGTGAATTCCTCATGCATGTCATGTTATTAAAGCAGGCATTAACAAAACTGAAATGGAAATAAAATGACAGGAATTAGGAAAAGGGAAAGATACAAAACTTAATACGAAACTGAACTGCATTTCATTGAATTCGAAAGGATAGAAGGGTTAACATTAAAATAAAACAATCACACTGAGATGTTTGGATTACAACCCTGAAAGTAACCTAAAAATAGAAAAAAGAAGCTGCAAAAGCAAACTACCAAGACTCCTTCCTTGTGGGGAGAGGAGTTGCTTCCCAGTTGGTGAGCATGGTGTTTGGGTCAATTAGTTGCATATCGGCACGACTAGTGCCTTCATCGGCCTGGATCATATTCATTTCAGAAAACATCTGGCTGAGGCCATGGCAAATTTCATCAATGTTTGCATGCGCCGAGGAATTTTGAACCTCTTGGAGTTGTGGCTTGACAAAAGTGTAGAAAATGTGAGGGATAGGTTGTTGCAAGACCCATCCATGCTTTTTGTGGTGCTTGGCTTTGTTTTTGTCTGCTTGTGTTGGCCTGAAGCCTAAATCAAAAGTACCCCAGTTATCGAATGGAGAAATAGGCTCTGAAATTCCTTGCAATGATGCCCCCAAGCCTTTCCCTGGCTCATAACCTTGTCTCATCATAACCGCAGCTACCATTATAGATGTGGTGGAAAGACGAGGATGCAGAATGGGCTTTCCTTCCTCAACATGGTCCACAGAAACCACTTCGAAAGCTTGATAGACAATGGACTCACACCCTTCCTTGGCCTCAATGCACGGGACTAACGGGTCTTTATAAATGGATGACTCGTCTTCTCCGTGAACAATAATCTCTTGCCTATTGTGTTCGAACTTGACCATCTGATGCAATGTGGATGGCACAGCTCGAGCCATATGGATCCATGGCCTTCCAAGAAGAAAGTTATAAGAAGTGTCCATGTCCACTACTTGGAAGACAATTTCAAAGTCAACCGGTCCAATCGTCATAGTGAGGTTGATCTCCCCAATGGTATCTCTCACTAAACCATCAAAAGGCCGGATGTGAACATTGTTGGGTCGGATTCTGTTTGTGTTGATCTTCATTCCTTGCAAAGTAGAGAGAGAGCATACATCTACACTCGAACCTCCATCGACCATGACTCGCTTTACATAATGCCCCTCACATTTGACGACCTGGTGCAAAGCCCTATTGTGCCCGGCTCCTTCCTCGGGAAGTTCATCATCAGTAAAGGAGATTTTGTTTACCTCGAAAAATCTATTGACCATCTTCTCCAACTCATTCATTGTGGTCTTCTCTGAGACATGTGCCTCGTTTAAGGTCTTGATTAGTACACGGGCATGCTCTTTTGAGTATAGGAGCAGAGATAGTAGAGAGATTTGGGCAGGAGTCTTTCTTAGCTATTCAATGATTGAGTAGTCATGAACTTTCATCTTTTTCAAAAACTCTTCTGCCTCTTCTTCCTTGACAGATTTCTTTATTGGAAATTGTCCCTCTCTGATTTGCTTGGCCTTCCTCAACTCCTTTGGAGAGTAACACCTCCCTGATCGAGTCAAACATCCAGTTTCCCCCACTTCTTCTATGATTTCTTTGCCTTTGTATGTCATCACAGTTTTGTTATAGTTCTAAGGAATGGTTTTTGTATTTGTCACGGGGGGTTGCATGGCAGGTCTGATTATGATCGGCTCTGTTATACCGTTTGTACTGCCTTGTTTTTGCCTTGTGATGGGTTGGCCTCCAAGGACATACAACCTTGGGTTTGGAACATTAGAGCGAACTTCCAATCTCGTGACCTTGGGAACAAATAAAGTTACATTTTCTGAACTCGGGGCGCCTTTCACAAACAATGGCACATCTTGGATCGGACTTACATCCTATTTGGTTCCCTCTTGAATTGTTCCCATGGTCATCTCTGCCTGATTAAACGGCTTGCATTCCAGATCTCGTCCAATCATTCCTACGAAATGAACATCGTTGTGTGCTGGCAATGGATTGTTTGTAACATGGGGAGGTTCTTCGCCATTTGTTACCACAATCAACTTTTCAGTGATGAGTCTTTCTATAGCTCTTTTTCGAGTCCAACAGTCATCCGTGTTATGCCCCGAGGCACCTGAATGTTATTCACATCTAGAATTTTCTTGAAATCCATGTGAATCGGGATGCATATGGTGGGGAGCGATGGGTCCAATCACGCCCATCTGTTTCAGCTTCCGGAAAAGACTAGAGTATGGTTCAGCCAATGGGGTGAATTTTTCCATCGGCCTCTACTCTCGACCGTAATCCTGCCTGGGACGAGCATTGTAGGGTGCCCGAAAATTTTGTTGCTGAGGTCGGGGGACCCTTGGAGCTGGTGCCTGTACCTGTTGATTGGGAGGCCGAGCATATGATTGAGCAATGAACACTATATATTGCGGTGGGCCCACAGAGTATTGAGGAATCGGCGGGGGATAATAATGTTGAGGGTAGCTGGATTGCCCCTACTGAACTTGCACATAATGGTGCGATGCCCCTCTTTGAAACTCCCTAGATCCCGAAGCCATCATGGACCCTTCATATCTCTTCTTTCTGTTTGCCAAACCTCCCGACCCAGTTTGGATAGCTTGGGTGGTGGCTTTGATAGCAGCTTGACTTACAATTCTACCGGTCTTGAGGCCATTTTCGACCATCTCCCCTATTTTGATTGCTTCTGCAAAAGGTCTACCCATCGCGGACATCATATTCTAAAAGTAATCAGGCTCTTGAGCTTCCAGAAAAATAGTGATCAACTCGTGGTTATCCATGGGTGGCTTAACTCTACCCGCTTGCTCCCTCCACTTGATGGCATATTCCCTAAAACTTTCGGTCGGCTTTTTCTTCATATTGGACAAAGAATTACGATCCGGCGCAATATCAATGTTGTATTGGAATTGCTTGATGAAGGCCTAGGCCATGTCGTCCCAGTCATGCCAGTGAGAGATGTCCTGGTCAATGAACCACTCAGAGGCTACCCCTATAAGACTTTCTCCAAAATATGCCATCAACAATTCTTCTCTTCCGCCTGCACCCCTCAGCTGGTTGCAGTACCTTTTCAAGTGGGCGATAGGGTCGTCGTGTCCATCATACTTCTCGAATTTTGGGGTCTTGAAACCTGGTGGCAAATGGATGAGGGAACATACACAGATCATTGAACGAGACACTTTTGTGACCACCTATTCCCTGTATGTTCTTTATGTTTTGTTCAAGACTTTTCACTTTCCTGGCCATCTCATCCGGCTCACTTGTCTTTGCAGGCTTTTCATTTTCCGCTGGTGACTCGTACTGAGGAGTCTGATTGTAGGGAGCTGAGGCCCTGAAAGCCATATTTGGGGAGTAGTATTGGCCATCATAAACCTGAGGTAGTGGCTCGTTGTTGGGTCTCGTCACAGGTGGTGGCGGTGGTATTGTATATACCGGTGCGCCAGACACAACTAGAGGGGTGTTCCTAAACGGTGCGACTGGAGGTCGCATATTAAAAGTACCGAGGGCAGTATGAAGGCTGTAGTTTGGCACATACCCTGGTGGTAGAATGGGATCGCTCGTTGCATAGAGCGGTGTCTGAGTATCTTGGGGTATGGTGGATGTTCCCTCTGAAGGACCCTGGGGTGGAGGTCGACCGGAAACCCAAGTTTGATATACATCTGACAGTTGTTGTCTCAATTTTCTTATTTCTTCCGACTCTTGCTCAACTGACTGACCCTGCGGATTGTCACTGACCGACTCAATTTCATCGTTGTTATCCATTACTACTGGTCCCTTAGATCTTGTGAAGTAATGATGTGTTGCCAGATTTACCACAAACCAACCACCTTAAACTTACTCTCTATAAGGGACAACAAACGTGTTAGGGTTAGACATTTTAAAGATATGAATTACACATAACATGCCATGCTCCTAACATCATCACCGTTTCTAAAATACATTTTGGAAGGCTTCATGTTTCATTCCGGCTTATCAAGTTGCTTCTTATTGGCGCCTTCCCCCCTTTTTTTATCAAGTTACACTCCCCCCATTTTGATCCCAGCTTAGATTCATTGAAAAATATTTTGATCGAACCTTTTGTGGGTTGCCTACGTATCATGTCGCCGCATGAATCAGATCATTACGTAGTTCAGGGACATGACCTTTTTTTTTACAAAACAAACATCTTTTGGGTTCATTTTCGAATTTTTCTAAACAAAATCTTTTTCATATATATTATATATATATATATATATTATTTTTTATACAAGACTCAAGAAGAAGCAATTGCATAAAGATAAACAAGACCAGACTTGACTCAAACAGACTTTTTAGGATAAAAGGCAAAACAACGAGACTCAAAACACCAAAAGACTCTTACAGGATCAAGAATAACAAAGGACTGATAACTAAAAAAAGGACTTTGATCTTTGCAGTAGAAATCCACCAGCATCGCTATAATCAAGGCGTTTTTTCCTGCGGTTTACCCCCAACGTTACGGTATATTCTTTCCAGGTTTGCAGATATATGACGAGCAACATTCAATGATACTTCTACAAACCGCTCAGGCATCATTCCCTGACAACTCCTGCACGCTCTTGAGGTATATGTGGCTACCTCGAGGATCTTTCCCTTAATGTATTCCTGAGCCACATGCAACTCTTGATTTTGCTGACCACGGGTCTCAGCTAGATCCACGCATCCTGCTCGTGGCCCAAGGCCATATCTTTCTGGCGCCGAACTTCTAGCAACTCTACTTCTAACTGATTGATCACCTTTTGGTAGTCGTGCCTTTCTATTTCAAACTCCGCGATCTATCTCTCCTTGCTTGACTCAACTTCCCCTATCTGATCCCTCAGACCTTGGATTAATGGAGAAAAACCTCTACGCTCTTGATCACGGATTACCCTGAACTGGGCTTCTTTCTCTTCTTGTTGCTGAGCGGTTGTGACTATGTTCTTCTTTCGAATTTGGGCTTTGAGTGCTCGTTTCTCTCGTGCCCATTGAGCCTTTTCCCGCTCAAAATCAACCTGTTGTACGTCCATGGCTGTCTCCAGAATGCCCTTATCTTCTTGTAAAGTGTCAATACGAGATTGGAACTCTTGTGCCGCTTCCCTTCTGGTTTCTCTAACTCTGACCTCGATCTCCTTCTCCCAATCAACTGTGTGCCGTATGGATCTTTCTGTCCTTTGCTCGGGGATATCCTGGTTGTGAAACCACTCAAGGTATGCGAGGCTTACCTCCCCACGTTCATGATTAGATACCATCTCGTCTAAATCAGAAAATCGACCACCAAACCAAACCTTTTGTGCATATGACTCCCTTGGAGGTTCCTCACCCTTTAATTCCCACACGAACGGGCGCATGTCCTCAATCGGGGGCCTCTTTTGCTCTCTCCCTAACTGGCGCATGAAGCGTAGAGGCGCGTAGGGTTGGAAACCTCTGAAACCCATGAGTATGAAGAACGGGCGATACGTCGACATATGCATGACCCTAGTAGAAGGGAACCAATAATAGTTCCAAGTGATTCTATCAGCATTCAATGAACCAAGTAATTTCTGCCAGGCCCTCACCCCCTCTGGAAGATTACAACTTGCGACCCTGTCTGGGTGGCATCCAATGTAATTCAACCAGTTTTCATTGAAATTTATTACTATTGGATGATGATAAATGTGCTCTATGAACCACATCTGCAGCAAAATGTTGCATCCCTCGAAGTAATCTTCACCCTCTTGGCAGCGGGTCAAAGCTCGAAAAATATCTCCCAAAATCATGGGAAGAATGGTATGATCCTCGCTACTTTGCAAATATGAGACCACCGCAACCAATCGAATTCTGATGCGCCTACCACGCTCTGGAAAGACCATGATCCCTAGAAATGATATCATGAACGCGAAGATTCTCAACTCTCTCCAAGCGTCGTAACTCAACTGGTTGACGAATTCTATGCCCGAGAAATTTTCGAACCCTTTCTCGTCCCCAAACCTGTCATAGAGATATTCCAACGGAACCCAACCATCGTTTAAGCAAACCACTGGAATTCGACGGAGGCATAATTTCTTTAAAAAGTTGTTCACACCAACATTTCTCGGAGCAGCAGGCTTTTTCCCACGAAGGTCTCTCCCCAGTCCGGTGAGCCCACCTAATTCTTCCAATGTGGGCGTCATTTCACAATCTTTGAACCTGAAGACATTGTTCACGGGGTCCCAATAACCCACTAGAGCCTCGATTAAATCTCTGTTAGGCTTAATTCCCATGATGTTTGTGAGGAACTTGAGATGCTTAAATACTTGATTTTGTTCCCATGTAGCAAAACTAGCCCACCAATTACAGAAACTACTCGAGGTCTTATCTCTGATCAAGAACATAGGAGGTGTCTCGTCCCTTACCCTTTTCTGACCTCTTCTTTGTGGAGAACTCATGGTGATCCTAAGAGTAAAATAAAAAGGGTTAGGACTTACCTAAACTATATGCAAATTATGATCATTCATTATTTTATTTTTTTTGGCCAATTTAGGACTCGATCTATTTTTTTTTAATTACAATATATATTTTGAAATTGCTGGACACAAAAGTTGAGATGATAAAAGCAGAAAAATGTCTATTATTACAAAACGGCCCTTTAATACTTCCATAGAAGACATGAAGGATGTCTCGGTAAAAAACAGCCAAACACAGGAACAAAATGATAAAAATAGACAAAATAAAAAATAAAATAAAAATTCTTTTTAGGAAAATAACCCTTTGCTACTCTTATAGGGGTTAAAAAGATATCTCAGCAAATATAACCGGACAAAGCTAGATAAAAATGGCTACTTTTTGCAAAAACAGTCTTTCGGTACTTCTGGAAAGGTTTAAAGTTGCTTCGACAAAAATGACCAGTCATAAAGGCAAATGGTAAAAGGTGAACAAATATGAATAAAGTAACTACTTTTATAAAAATGGCCCTTCAGCACTTCCCAGGAAGATTTTAAGGCTGTCTTGGCAAAACAGCTGGAGCATGAGGGCAAGACAGTAAAAGGTGACAAAAATAGGATTTTTTTTTTTTGAAACATGTGGGCTGAACCCGATGGAGGTTGCCTATGTATCTCACATCCGGTGAGAATCAAACCCGCGTAGTTCAGTGAAATTGGGTACTTTTCTCTTTTGATTTTTATTGAAAATTAATCTTTACACCTCGCGCCAAACTACTAATTTTTTTTTAAAAAACAGGTTATTTGCGCTATACTATGAGAAAGGCTCCTTTTTTTTCTTTTTTCTTTTTTTAATGATTCCACTGCGCCAATTTTCTAAAGCCGGTCGACAATGAAAGTAAGTCTTCCAAATGATGTATCAAGTAGCACATACGTGAACATGATGGTCTCAAATAGGATACCTATCTTATACGGACCCGGCCCCTGTGCCGAGTTTCGCTAAGTCAAATGCATGTGATGCACATAGAGCGAACCTACTAGGGAAATCCGGTATGAGGTTTGTTCTTCTAGGTTTAAATCCTGGTGGAGAAGGTATCTAGACTGGCTTACTCGAGCGAACAACTCGAGCCGAGGAGGGTCAGTGTACCAGTAGCATTGCTTTCCGGCTTAACTGGTGGTGCTCCCCGCCTAAAACATGTGTGACTAAAATCCTTCACCGGGTGACAAGCACCTCGGCTATCTCAAAGAAAGCGGGCTATGTCAAGCAAATGCCCAATTTTTAATTTCAAGAAGACTTAGAGGGGGTGCGTGAGAAGCCAGTTTATATGTACAGTTCAACAATATCGAAGCAGTAAAAAGCGAACAGGCAGCACATTGGGCACAGATAAATCACAATATATACAAAATTAATAAAGCCAAATAAAGTCAACATGTATAAGCTCGAATTCTTAAAAGGTCCCCAGCAGAGTCGCCAGAGCTGTCACACCCCTTTTCTACCCCTCCAAAAGATAATGTGTGTTATGGATTGTGAGTTAAAGAGTTTTTTTTTTCAATTAAAGTGACAAATTTGAAATAAGGATTATTTTGTTATTCAGAGTCGCCACTTGGAATTGATTTTTGGGTGTTCCAAGTCACCTTTTATTTGATCCATATTCAAAGGAAAGTTTGGCTCTTTTATTATTGATCTACGAAAATAAAGTCCACGTAAGGAATTCTGTTAACCGGGGAGAAGGTGTAAGGCATTCCCCGAGTCTCGTGGTTCTAGCACGGTCGCTTTATTGACTATATTTGGCTTATACTATTTTTTGGATAACTTGTGTTTTATTGGTTCTCATCTTTTACCTATGTCCGCTTTATTGCTTGATTAAAATTATGAAGAAAAAAAAGTTATCTTGAAATAAGTTACGCGTTCTAATACTTATTTTGTTACATATCACAATTATGCCACAGAGACCATACACATAGCCATGATATTTAATTATTTAAAGCGCACCTAAATAAACTAGCGCACTTGAAGTATTTTCCTAAACTAATTTAAGATTATTGTAAGGCCAAAAGTTATGAAATTGTTTGTGGAAAAAGTGTATGATTTTAGATATTTGAATAAATAAATTATCATATACCAATACCCTACATCCCAACAATTGAAGCCTAAACTTATTAGTGTCCAAATCTTCCAAACTTTTAGCAAGTTTAAATACTATATTTTCAGAAATATGATTAAACATATAACATTTAAGGATTGATTTACATTATTATTTATAAAGTTTAAAGATAAATAAATAAAATCACATAAAATAAGATAAAAAAAGAGGGAAGAATAAACCTTTTAATGCAAGATTTCCAATTAAATGAGTCTCCAAGAATATGTACAATAACTCAGACGAACGCCGAACAAGCATAAGCAAAGATGATCATCAAAGTCGGTGAACAGAGCTCCAACGGAATCCTCGACCTCGACTGTTAACACCACTCTTTGGCGTATAAAAGAGGATGTTTTGAAGTATTTTTTGTTGGGTTTTGGGGTGTTGAATTGCTGGAAATTTTCGAAAGAAAGAGGAAGAAAGAATAACACGAGTAGAAATTGTCGTAGCGTAGAAGAAGAAAAAGATTTGTTTCTCTCAATTCTCCCCTCTCTTTTCTCTCCTTTTTCCCTTTTCTTCTCAGATTTTCTCTTCTATTTATAGCAAAATTTTCGAAATTTTTCAGATTTTTATTTTTTTAAAAATATTTTATTATTTTTTAATTAAAAGAAATCCCACTTACAATTTGCTTTTCTTTTTTATAAAAAGAAATCCCACCTTTATTTACTTTTATTTTTTAAATTCCAACTTTAATTACTTTTATCTTATTTAAAATCTCACTTTTTTGTTTTACTTTTAAAAGAGGATTCCACTTATTTTACTTTTGTTAAAAAAACAATCCACTTTCTTTTGCTTTTCTTATAAAAATTCTACTTTCTTTTACTTTAATTTTTTTTAATTTTCAGCTAAATTTATATTTTTTTTTTAATTCCAACTTTCTTTACTTTTTATTTTTTTAAAATTTTCACAAAAACTTTACTTTTAATTTTCCATTTTCTTTTACTTTTTAAAAGAGAATTCCACCCACTTTTACTTTTATTTTTTTTATTCCATACTTCCCTTTTTCTTATTTTTTATATATCACCCGAAAATTAAAAAAAAAATTAATATTTTTTCGGATTTTTTTTATTATTTTAAAAATAAAAATAAAAAATAAAATAATAGTAATAGTAATAATTGACCTTTTAAAATTTTGTTTTTTTACCCTATAGTAAAAAGTGTAACAAAGCTAAAAATTGTAGGTTAAAACCCCTAAAATATTTACATAGAAGAAGTGACAAAAAATTAAATATTATCAAAAATTAGGTGCTCACAATTGAGCTGGGCAAAAACTTCTTTGTCTTATGGAGTTTTGATGTTGAACAGAACCTAATCGATATTGTTGACGGACTTGTTGTTGCTGCAACAAGTACACTGGGCTACATATTCTTCCTAGGCCACTGTGAACACTTCGGTATGACGACAATTTGTTGCGACTATGCTACTAGTACGATTCCAGACTCGAACCTTAAGGACAAGGTTCTTTTCGAGGACATGAGTATTGTTATGAATGGGTTAAACCAAAATGAACTACTTGGGCCTGGGAGTGGGTTGCACACTAGTCAGGATGTGAAACAGCCCAACAAGAGGTTATTGGGCTGCAACTGGGACCTAGGTTAGTGGTACATGTGTCAAGGAATTACTGGACAAGAAGGAATATAGTTACTATAATTACCAATTCATGCAAGTATACGGTTAGGCGAATTGTTATCTGGAAAACTCCCCTCTCATGGTCTCTCTCTTCCTCGTCTATTTCTCTCTGGGGCTCTATCTCCTCATCTCCTTTCTTTCTACTGCTATTTCCTTAGTTCATGACTATATCCTTTGCATTTCTATTGTAATCAGTTTATTTGGAAGTTTAATCAAGGTATCGTTTTGTTGAGTTCATAACATTACATCCCCCTTCCTGGGAAAATTTGGAGAACGCCTCTGGTTCCTTTTGTCCACTTAACTATGTGGGAGAAAGAATTGAGTGTCTTATTAATTTCATGCTGAAGAAGAAGAAGAAGAACTAATTGTTTAGATTGAATGGAAGTGGATAGTGGTAGAGTCAAAAATTTCATTAAATGGTATCAAAATAATATACAGAAATAAACACACACAAAAGATTAGAGGATTCAACATAAAATATATAATTATATATACATAAATAAATAAAAATTACCTAACTATATAGTATAATATTTGGATATATTGTATTAGAGACTCGTAAGACAGAGTTTATAATTTATAAATTTTCTCCCATCAAAGAAATGATCGTTCACCCGACATGACTGGTCATCAAAGTGATTGTTCAAAATAATTACTTAATCCTAAACACACCACTTTATATAGAATTCATTTGTAACTTATGAACATTTCTATTAATTAACTAGTTAATTTGTCCGCGCTTCGCGCGGTCCTTAAAATTGATTACATATAATTTTGTCGACATCCTCATATCTTTGTCAAATAATAACATATATGTATCTCAAGAGCATTCAATTAATTATCAGGGAAATATTGCTCTTTGAGCAATTTTATCTTTTGTATATTTTACAATTGCAACATTATCATTGTACCTTACTAATCTAATTAACTGGGATTTGTATTGGATAAGCCCTTAATAAAATCCTCCCTATCAATTACCAAGAAGTTTTTCACTGCAAATAAAAATTAAATGGAACTTTTCGTTTTATATATATATAATATTATTTATGATATTACACTAATTTTATGAATACTATATATAAAAAGAAATCTACTAACATGTGTTTTGGTACTGGTTACATGAAAAGTTGGGGATATTTACGTTAAGAAATGAATTGACCAATGATTTATCTTAAAGACAAAATGAAACGTATAATTCCTCTCCAATTATATACTCAAACAACTTGTATAACAGTAAAAGAAAAATATAAATTTTTTCCTCAAATTTTCAATAACAAAGTTAAAGTACCTTTCTCAACTCTTCCCCAAAATGATACCCCAAACATGGCAAGCAAGTACCTAGACAATTTGTAACATTAAAATACAAAAATGAGAATAGCGTGTATCACCAAGTTAATTTCTTTTGCCATTTCCATGCATATTCTATATTTCAGTGCCTGCACATTTAATAATTTTCATAGAAATCATATTCTCAAAAAATTCAGTCAGAATGAAGGATCTTGAAATTGATTTGATCTTTGTAAAAGTCATATATGACAATTTGAAATTAAACAACGTTTACATAAATGAGAAATCGAGGAAATACACAGTGATGAAAGACGGATTAGATCATGGGATGAAAAGAAGGGTCACGATGGTCGATATACCAACTTTCACATTACGACATATTATAAGATCAAAATTAAATAATTGCAGTGCATAGTTACCTATTAGCCAAATCCATAAGCTATAATATTTGCAAGAAGACAAAACAAAGCAAAAGTAGAAAGTAATTAACAAATATTTAATTATCTTTTTGCTGAAGCTTTGACTCAAGCTCACTGCTGGATATGTTCTTTGTGCGATATATGATTAGGTAAGTGGTATTCGAAAAAATAAGATATAAATTACTTTACTTACTACTATAATTTTTAAAATAATTACAATCGTTGCATGAGCTCTCATTTTTATAGTTAAACTATCACATTCTTCCTCAATATTTCATTTTTTTAAAGGCCATAACCTCTAAATTAAGAGGCATGAGCTATATGAGATGTGGACTTTTTAAAATAAGAGAAATGAAAAAATGTAAGAAAATAGTAAAAAGATAGAGATAAATGATATATAGTATTTTTGCACTATGGAATGTGACATATCAACAATTCTATTCCCAGTTTATGCAACACTATAAAATATGTAAGGACGTAGAAAACACTTCCTCAACATTTCTTCTTCCGAAAAAAGAAAAAAGAACTATGTCCATGAGTCAGAAATGAGAGAAATACATTCATAATTAATAAATCAGACATGTATACTGTATTATTTCTTTGATCATCATTTCAAATGCACCGCAATTCATTCTAAAAATTATCTAAATAAACAAATCGCCTATGAAATTTAACAAATTCACTAAACTACAAAAAGCTTTGGTGAAAAAGCAAAGCAGCCTCACAATAAAAAAAAAGAATATTTGAGAGAATTAGAGAAAAGATAAAAGAGGGTGAAAAGATTGGAAGCGTATTTCCATTCTTCACCATGGAGGAGGAATTAAATAGTAAATGATGATTTTTTATCTTTAAATGTGGTAGTTGAAAAGTCAAAAAAATTGGGTATAAAATTTTGAAACGGTGCATGTCTCTTTCTTAATTATTAGTAATATGAAACTGCAATTAATTTTTTTCAAAACATGATCTTTCTTTCACCAAGTAACTGTAATTAATACTTAAATTTTTTAATTATTAGTGAACGAGCCTGCCTTTTCATTTCTTAACCGTACAAAGGCGTAAGTAATTAAGATGTTCAATGAAGGGATATGACTTTGAGTTTTTAACTATTAAAATAGGAGAAAATCTCAAAAAAAGGAGAAAAAAGATAAATATGATTCCTAGCATTTGAGACATGTCACGTCAACTTTCTCATTCCCACAATTATATATATATATATAACAAATAGGACCAACTGGAATTTAATTCCAACATGGAGAACTTATTAATTAGCACACTACTTCATTGCGTTTGCATGTGCATGCAGACGCAAGCATTTCCTCGTGAAGACATAATGCTTAATTTATTTCTCAAATTCTAATTGTTTATTAAAAGTTGGCAATCAAAAGATAAAAATAATATCGTTTTTATATCAAAGACCAAGCAATGAAATTTCCCAGAAACACGTCAACACGTTATCATTTCTCTGAATTGGCAATCCATGCAAGATTCATGACTACTGAACGAGTCTGTAGTTAACAAACTTGCACGATGCTGACAATTACGTTACACATTTATATGCGTTCATGGGTACCTTGCTCTAGAAGTTAATTTTACATCCTAAATTATTTTCCACCTAGAGATGAATTCAAGATTTGAATTTTATGAATTCGAATTCGAGTTTGGGATTCTAACACAGTTCATTGACTTTTACTGGATTTGAAATCTATTATTTGTATTTATTTGGCAATTTTTTAACACATACGTAAGGTCTGAGCTAAAATTACTGATTCCAATAAACCCGTAATATTGACATTACTACATCCGCCCCTATTTCCAATCGCGCATAAATATATACTCCTTCCATTTCATTTTACGGGAATGCATGTGTTTGATTGCATACGGAATTTAAGAAAAAAAAGTTTTAAAAACTTATGATCTTAATTAAACATACATGTCATGATATTTTTATGACTTTAAAATAATGTCACTAATGCTAAAATGAGAAGTTATATTGTTTTCCAACATAAAAATGTATTATATCTTTTTAGAACAAACTAAAATAAAATGAATATTACATGAAATGGAACGGAGGAGGTACATGATAGGGAGCGGAGGTCCACATTTTCCCTAATTAAACACAGGTGCGCAATAATAAAATAATTGGAGATACTGGATATTGTAATAAGATATGAAAAGCGGTTTGAAAATTAAAGGTTAAATTTAGGTTTGTAAATTTGGATGTTTATATGTACTTTATTTATATGATATCGAATTTAACATTTCATAAACTTATTGTTCTCATACTCGTAAGCAAAGGGGATCTAGAATTTTGAAGGTTACGGGTGTAATTTTGCAGTCAACTAAAATCTGTTTTGTATATAGGGTGCTACTACTATTATATTAATATCATTATTTTCTATTTGTCGAACTTTTCGGATGACGATGACCCCTCTTTATAACATAGGTCCGCCTCTGCTTGTAAGCCCCGTTAAACTTCATGCGGCGAGCTATAATTAATCAATTGCATTAAGGATTTCAGTAGAATGGTCATCTTCAACAAAGGGGATAAGAAGAAAATAAAACACTTTATAGCAATAGATAACTAATTTTAATATTCTTGATTAAGATTCATATACACATAACATTAATTAATGACCGGAAGACTAAGGCCCTAAAACAAAATTAAAGACTGAAATTATTTTCTTAATTAGATTAAATCTGCCCCCTCAGCTAATTTTCAAATCCTTTGAATGTCTGATCAATGTCAGGAATATTGTGAGCTTGCAGCTGGACCAAAGTGGAATAATTGGAAAAGCTAGAGGAGTAATTTGTATCATCAGCTCCAATAAATTTCTCTTGAAAATCAAAGCCATTTACTAAATCATAGTTATAAGATGATGAAATTCCAGTGCTAAAATCCATAACATAACCATCTTCTTGATCTTGAGCTAATTGAATTGCACCATTTTCTTGAATTTCCAACAGGCTTTGAAGAGGGAATAATTGATCTGATTCTTGAACTAACATTTCTGGAACCACCAAATTTAAATTAGTTAAATTTGGGTCCATTAGACTAGTGAACGTGTTAGAATCCATAGTAGAGTAATTTCTTGAAAAGGAATTTATAGAAAAATTGTGATTTAAATCACTAGAATTATAGCTGCTAAGGTTAGTGTAATTTTCAGCTGCCAAAAGCTTTTTCTTCAATTTTGTATTCCAGTGATTCTTCACGTCATTATCTGTTCTTCCTTGTAGATTTGCAGCTATCACAGACCACCTATTTTTCACCCATTTAATATCTAAAATAAATAAATAATAATAATAATAATAATAATAATAATAATAATAATAATAATAATTTGTTTCGGATTCATTATAAAGCAATTCAAGATTCTTGCTTTTCTTGAACTAAAAAAGGTTGCTCGGTGCACAAAGCATCCCGCATTTATGCAGGGTTCAAAAAAGGGCAACACCCAAAGGGTGTGATGTAGACAGTCTGCTTTACTGCAAGCGGCTGCTCCACAGCTCAAACCCATGAACTATAGATTATACCAAAGCAACTTTATTATTGCTCCAATGCAAATATTAGTTGCTTTTCTTGTACTATATACTTGAATTTAGGATTAAAAAAATTAAACACCCTTTGACCAACCTGCTTCCAATTTGACCATAGAGTGTTAAAATAATGTTGTCTTCTTCTTCAGTAAAACTTCCGTGCTTAATGTCTGGTCTAAGGTAATTTAGCCATCTTAGCCTGCAACTCTTCCCACATCTTCTTAGGCCTAAAATTCGCAAATCAAGAATGTTATTATATATGAAAACGAAGAGTTTAACAACAACAAAAAAAAAAAAATTACACTATCAAATTATTTAAGAGATAAGTACAAAATCTTTCCATAATAACTAGAACTAGTTATTCGAAAGGCGAAAAACGGCGCGAGTCCACTCAGCTCGAAGAAGTAGCTCTTTCAACTAATCCATATGTTTTTCTCTAGCAGCGGAATTTAAGCAGAAAGCAAGATAGAATAGGCGAATGTTCTCAAAGAGAAAATCATGATGGAAAAAATGTGAGAAGAATTCTAAACTCGAGATGTTAAAAAGTGTAAAATCAATAAGTGCAGGAACTGCTACAATTGCTTACCTGCTTTTTGAGGGAGAGCAATCCAATTGCCACCTGTCCCATTTTTCTCAAGATAATTTTTGAGAGTATTGTCTTCTTCAGGAGACCATGGTCCTCTCTTAACTTTACTTTTGTCACAACAAGGAGCTCTTCCCATGGCCTAATTAAACACAAATTTAAAAAACTTTGTTTTTTCCCCTATGTCTTAACCAGACACTTAGCTATACATATAGTTTTATTTGTTACTTCCAATTTTAAAGATAAGAGGGGTTTCTTTTTAAAGGAGATGGAAAAGTGTAGTGAGCTTGACTATGTCAATATTTAAAGTTTTTTTGTCTTTGAAAAATTTAATTTTCTTTTATTATATAAAAGAACTCAGTCAATGTAGGTTCATGAGATTTGAGGGGTATATAAGTATATTATAATGTCAACATATATATCTTCTCCTATTTTTGCTATCAACTATGTGGAGCCCACAAAGCTTTACTTAGGTCATGTTGAATAGTCTGCCTCTTTTACATCTACTAAAATTTTCCATTTCTTCAACATCTAATTTGAAACATAAGATTTATATGTAAAAGGATCAATGTTCACAATAGAAATGTACATGCACATTAGTGTTTACGCCATATACATATTTATCAGTTAATCATTCATTCTCCTTTTAATTTTTAACTTCTGTTGTGCTATTTGTTTTGCTATCGGAAACAACCTCTCTTCCATCATGAGATACGACGGGTAAGGTCTGCGTACACATTACCCTCCCCAAACCCCATGTGTGGGATTACACTGAATTTGTTATTGTTATTGTTAGTTTTTAACTTCTAAGGTTAAATTACATTATTTGTTATAAACATTGGTGTGCATGAATATTTATCATAATTTCAATTTGTTTTCTTTAAATTTTATATTTTTTATTAAATTCGACAGCCACTAACTTTTGATAATCGGAGGAATTTTTTAATCAAGAAATGATTTCAATCGTTGTGATTGATAGAGTTTAGATTTTCATTTTTTAAATAAAAATGCTAATGTGGAAACCAAACTTATGATAAAGATAAAAAAACAGATTAGTACATCTGATTTAATGGCCCAAGAACTGGATTTGTCCCTCCTAAGCCTAGTAAATGAACACATGTGTTTGGAGTATTGCATATCAATTTTCCATTTTCTGGAATTAACCTATATAGTCGTTCGCCTGACCCCTTAAAATAAAAATAGCTGATAGATATATAATTTATGTGTAATCATGTATATTATATGTATAATCATGTATTACTTTTGTATATCAACTAGAAAACGTAAATAACTAATTTAGCCGATTATTTGCGTAAAGATCCTTTTTATCTTCGTTCATTGTAGAATGACACCAGAAGCCACTCTAAAGGGCTACTATTTAGGAATAAGCCGATATATCATGAATTTTAGTTTTTTAATCTAATTTAAGGTCATAAATATCCTAAATTGTCATGATATTAAGATTTTTAATTTAAATTTTAAAGATAAAATAAGTACTTGTTAATTTCTAAATAGCAGTCTTAAAAATGACTATTTGTGTACTTCACCATTGACAGTTTTACAAGCCCAATATGCGACTTGGTAAGCCTGATTGCTTCAATGGGCCCAAAACCAGCAACAATCATAATATTGGGCTAGTTTAGCTCGAATACTCTCACTTCTTACATATATTTGTATAAACTAGTTTTAGTGTACGTGCTTTGCAAGTATTTTTTAACGTCAAAAAATAAGAAATTAAATAGAATAAGAATGAAATAGATGCAATATTTATTTAAATGGAAAAAAATATTGTTATAGTTGAATCCAAAATAATTAAATAACTTCTAAACAGGAAAAAATGAATATAATTTGTTAAGTTTTATAGTAGTATTTGTCATTGAAGATATTTATTTTATGAGAAAATGGTATGTTATGTTGTATCTAGCCTAATATTTTTTTATAGACGATATTCTTAGTTTATACTCCTTTTTGTTGCTTCGACTGCTCTTTTAGACCAAATTTTTTGTCGTTGACATTGAAATTTACCCTTGAAAGTATAGCATAGTTTTTTCATGCAAGTAAATATATTGCGACAAGTATAGTCAAATAGCATGGATTATTTGATCCTGATTTAGTTATTGTTATTGAAAAATATTAACGTACTAAAAATTGTTCTCATGTGAATTTAAAAGAGTATTCTTCATTTTCTGGAGGTGAAAGTTGAATTCCGGGGATAAGCACACGTTTGGAAGTATTTTGCTCCATCATTATTTTTGCATGTATGGTGTTTTTATCAAGGTCTCTGCATATCACTCTTATATCAATATAGAAGCCGTTTATAGGATCCAAATTTCTACAAAAAAATATAATTTTGGCAACAAAACTATGTGGTGGAAGGTAATTAGTGTTAGAATATTTAAATACTCTTCATATTGTGGTTGTTGGTATTTAAATATTACGCAAATATGTATAACAATCGAAGTTTCTAGAAAAAAGACCAAATTATCTCTTAGCAATACAGAGTAAGAAATCACCGAATGTTAGATTTTTCTTACCCCCATACTTTTGTTTAATTAAATCTTTTCATTTGATAACCCAAATATGATTTTTCCCAGCTTGCATTTGTTATTTTAACTCTCGTAACTTTGGAGCTACCAGTAGTACTTGGATAAAAATAACCTTGGAAAACTATTAGTTTCCACCAAATGGTTCATTAACGTCCATTATATATTTAAAATATATTATTCGTCATATAACTAAGTATTAATAAAATTAAAGCAATAATTGAGGTAGAATTTAATTAAAAAAAATGAAATAGTAAAATTATTGTGACGACTCTGCCAGTAGTCTCATGAGTTACCGCTCTGTTTCCCCATTTCAGCTTCTTTATGCTTCGTTATCTGTGATTTATGGTATCGGGCTGGTTGGATTGGGTCCAGAATGAGTTTGGTGAAGTTGAGATACTTAGTCTCTTTTAAGAAGGCTTAAGTTGGAAAAGTCAACCGGATGTTGACTTATGTGTTAGAAGGCTCGGAAGAGAGTTCCGATGGTTCGGTTAGCTTCAGAAGGCGATTTGTGACTTAGGAGCGCGATCGGAATGAGTTTTGGAGTTGTAGAGAAGATTAAGCTTAAATTGGCAAAGTTGATATTTTGGCGAATTCCGGTTGATAACCGAGATTTTGATATGGGGGTCGATAGAATTCCGAGAGTGGCAGTAGCTTCGTTGTGTCATTTGGGATGTGTCTGCAAAATTTCAGGTCATTCGGACGAGATTTGATAGACTTTTAGATCGAAAACATAATTTAAGAGTTCTTAGGCTTGAATCCTCTGTTAAATTGGTGATTTGATGTTGTTGTGAGCATTCCGAAGTTTTGAACAAGTTTGAACGATATCATGGGATGTGTTGGTATAATCGGTTTGAAGTTCTGGGGGGTTTCGGGTAGGTTCCGGGATGTTTTAGGCCGAAAATCATAGTTGTAGCAGGTCCAAAAGGGGTGCAGGTCTCGAAACTCACCAGCGCAGTCCGCACAAAATGAAGTGCGGTCGCGGTAGGTACTGTGCAGACCGCACAAAATGCAGTGCGGCCGCGGTGGGGAACATTTCACTGGTCCTACTTCGGAAGCTCATATCTTTTGATCTACAAGGAATTTTGAGATGATTCAAAAACAAAAGTTGTAGCGCTTCGTGTCTAGTTTTCAGAAAGGTAAAGATATCGCAATTTGGACATCTGTAGCGACAGTTACATCCAAAATACTAAAGTCTATCACTGCATATGAAAACCTGTGCGGCCGCAGTCGTTTTGTGTGGACCGCGGTCGTTTAGTGCGGTCCGCAGAGGTGAAAATCTGTGGGGTACTCTATAAATACATGGTTTTAGTTTTTATTTAATATTTTGACCTAGAGAGCTCGGATTTTGGCGACTTTTTGAAGGTTTTTCAAGAAATTCATCGGGGTAAGTGATTCTAACTCAGATTTGGCTAGAATATATGAATCTATCATTGAATTCATCATTTAATTCGTGAGTTGGGATGGAATTTGGGAAGAAAAGTTGTGGAATCTTCTAAAAATATAAAATGATGATTTGAAGGACCAAATGGTACCGGAATTGGATAATTTTGGTATGGTTAGACTCGTGAGGGTATGAGGATTCTGAAAATGTAAATTTTACCCGATTTCGAGATATGTGCCCGGGGCTCGGGTTTTGCTAATTTCGGAATTTTCAGTATTTTTCGATTGTTTTCGCTTGGGCTTTGTTCCTTTATCATATTGTGACGTATTCGTTCTGATTTTGGATAGATTCGACGCGAGTGGAGGCCGATTTGAGGGGCAAAGGCATCGTGGAATAGTATTTTCACCGGTTTGAGGTAAGTAACCATTGTAAATCTGGAACTGAGGGTACAAAATCCCGGTATTTGACTTGATTGGGTAAAAGTGATGACGCACATGCTAGGTGACGAGCATGTGGGCGTGCATCGGTAGGGATTGTGACTTGGTCTGTCCCATAGCGACTATTAAGCCGCGTACTTGATTTGGAAATCTTATATTATTCCGTGTTTCAGTCTTTTATACTATACTATAGGCTGTATGCCATGTTTGGGCCTTGTGCCGACCTGTAGAACCCGTTGGGGCATTTTGACTGTTTTAACTCACTTTACTTGCTAAAAACCATATCCTCAATCATGTTTTTACCTGTTAAATTATTAAAAGCTGGTTTTATCACTCTATTCCTAAATGTGAGGATTGTTTGGGCGGAGATCCCTACCTTTTATTATTGTGCCCGAGAAGCTGTGAGGTTAATGACTGAGAGAGGTTGAGAACCCAATTGTGAGGATATTATATGTATATATTATGGATCAGGCTGCACGCCGCAGCGATACCTATATGGATCGGGCTGCATGCCGCAGCGATATATATATTGGATCGGGCTACACGCCGCAGCGATATGACGCTTGGGCTGTAGGAGCCCCTCCAAAGTCTGCACACCCCTAGTGAGAGTAGTCGACTATAAATATATGGATCGGGCTACACGCTGCATCGGTTACTATGAATTCTGTTACTATGAGGTATATATATATGAGCCGAGTATTGAGAGTGAGTACTAAGTGACGAGAGTTGAGCCCCGAGTGATCGAGAGACTACCCGAGGGGCCAGATTCTGAATGATTCCTTGCCTGAGAGGCCTTATCATGATGTTTTTCACTGATTCCACTCTTCTTTTAAATAAGCCTCTATTTGATATGCTGCTAAGTAATTGGTTCCAAATGTTTAACTGGAAATGTGGTTTTATAACGTAAACTGATTTTTGAACTGTAAAGATGACATGTTATTTCGTTGGTTATTCCGTTATGTATTTTGAACTGCTCCTCACTACTTTCATGCCTTATTTACTTTAGTTACTTACTGAGTTGGCGTACTCACGTTACTCCCTACACCTTGTGTGCAGATCCAGGTGCCCGAGCGGTTGAGTGAGCATTATTCAACCGGTTTAGTGTTCTGTTGGGGGATTTCGAGGTAGCTGCATGGCGTTCGCAGTCCCACTTCTTCCCTTCTATCATGTTATTTTCCCGCACTTTCTAGGCTATTGATGTATTAGATATTCAGGCTTGTGTTAGAGGCTCTAGACTCGTGACACCAGATCAGTTGGGCTGTGCAGTATTTAAAACTCGTGTTGGAAATAATTTACTACTAAAGGAATGGGTTATGGTTAGTTGACTGGTTGACTTGCCTAGTAATGTGATAGGCGCCATCATGACAGATATTTGGGGTCGTGACAATTTTGAACTAAATATTAAATGTTGTGCGAGAACAAATTGAACCTCATTTAAAATAAAATTCGACTTAAAAAAAAAATAGTTGGAGCTTCCTAAAATTCATTTCACCTATAGACACCGCATTGAGCTTTATAATTCAAATATTCTCATACAATAAGAATTGTTTGACAATTGACAAAAATATACTAACATATTAATTAAGGTGCTTGGTCATGTCGTTACCCTTTAAAGTCAAAGAATAAATATTTCCAACTCAAATTTAATCAACTGCGCTCCTTAATCAACAAAAAAGAATAAAGTAAAAGAAATTAGAGTTAATTTAATCCATACTCATTATACATATTGGCAATATAATACAATAAAAAATTTCAACTCAAATTTATTCGAAAAGAATTTCTGAATGAAAACTCATAACAGATGATTTAGAGGAAGAGAAACAATAGAAAAATAGATACATAAAAAAAGAAAGGTCAAGACCGAAAATACAAACATACCCGGATCATTCAAAATTAACACTACTTAAATACAACCACGTACAATGATAGTGATGATAGAGATTTGACATTATTTTCTGATTTTTTTGGAACATCAGGAGAAGGAGAACTATCAAAATCATTGGCCTCGGGAAAGACTAATATTCGTGCTTGAGGAAATATTGATAAAGCGGTTAACTCATACAATTAAAGCAAGACAGAATGTGTAGTTCATCTTGATACAACCGCATACAGTGTTATGTGAAGTAATTCATCTTGGTTATTTTCAATGAAAAATCTGTTCCAATTTTTTTTATTGGCCATTCATATAGCTTCATACAAATATGAATCTTTTCTAAAATTGAACTCTATTAGGAGTTTATTTTAGTCCCTTCCTTACGTGGGAGATTGGAATATCTAATCGCATTGAAAAGAAATAGGAGTAACGGAAAGTCACAGTGAAAAACTCATAGTAGATCTCAAAAACCTAAATATTCCTTGTTTAATTTTTAACCTACGCACTTAAGGGGGGAAAAACTCCTAAAGTAACATTGCTGAAATATGAACTGATCTTAATGAGTTTGAAACCAACTCATTCTCTTCTTCGGCTTCCTTTTTAAATCTTACGGAAATTTTGATTTTTTTAATAAGAAAACAAACCCTTAATATCTATTTACAATTTTATCCAACACGGAATGTTTATAGGAAGGGTAAAAAAGGCGAACAATATTTCGATAGAGGCTTCGTGCTTTTAATATAGTACTAATCTTAGGATATGCGTGTTGCGCGTGTTTCTTATCTTAATAAATTATTTTTTGTAAGAAAATTACATATATATTTAAATTATAAAATAAATTATAAGCTTCTGAAATTAATGAATATTGATCTTATATAGCTAACTCAATAAAGGAAAAAACTTTATTCATTGATGTCCTCAATCATTATTCAATATATTCACCTTAAAAATTGTTCTAATTTTATAATTTTATCAGTTGAATTTCACGAGTTATTGTACTTTCTTTTTAGTTTCAATAAAGCACATAACCTTTGAAGATTTAAAAAAAAAATTGAAAATATTTTTCATAAGTTATTCTCAAGTTCATTCAAGAAGAAAATGACATAATTAATTAGTTGTACTTTTATTATGTTTCTTTAAAGATATTCAAATAACATAAATTAAAAAATTGAATCTTATGTCTTCTTTGTATCCCTTCGAAGGTTTCAATGCTACCCAAGCAGTGAGGTTCTAATTGATAAGATAAGAAGAAAAAAGAATTTATGAGTTACATAACTTTGTCGAAATATGTGGGCAAAAAAACATTACTAAATATGAAATTTAATAGATGAAAAAAATATGAAATTTTACAAGGCAAACAAATTATAGTGAAAAGTTATTGAATCCATTGATTGTGTATGTACATATTAATTTAGATATTTTTTTTATATATCATCCATTTTGAAGATCTAAATACTCGTACTTTCTACATAGTTCAAATAAGAAAAGATTTAATAAGTATAATTTTAATTAATTTGAAGTCTTAAATATTAATAAACTATTTAAATTATATTTTATTCAATATAAATTTATCCTTATAGGTAAAATATCAATTAACATTTTTTTTGAGATTTCGTGTTTTTATAATATAGATTTAGGCTTGTACGATTTAGTATGATTAAATATACTATCAAATAATTATTTTAGGTACTTAATTGAACATGAGTTTGTTATTTGTATGATTAAAATAAGAATTTTTAATGCATGTTTAATTATAAAAGAAAGAAATAATTTTTATTTAGATGTTCTTGTATTAAATAATGTTAATTTAATATTTGAGTTGATGTCCTCATATTTCGGTTTAATTAGAAATCAAATGAAGGCACATATAATCTCGTTCTAGTCTTGGTTTATAAGTATTACACCAAGTGTGGATTTTATAATTAGTACAATTTATATAAGGTAAAATATTAATTGATACTATGTCCTAAATATTAGAACTTTTTACATAGTTTAATAAGGATAGATTTAATATGCAAAATTTTAATTGATTTCAATGTCCTAAATATTAGGAGAGTAACTTAAATGATAATTTTGTCTATTGTGAAATCTGTTTTTGAAGGGTAAAAAAGACGAACGACATTTCGCTAAGAGCCTTTGTGCTTTTAATATAGTATAGATAATAATAAAATTATTTGTATGTAATCACGCACGTATGAAAAAGAAATAGTATCTTATTTGTTATTTGTATTTTCAATTAATGACTACTAATGTGGAGACATAACTTTGTGTTTATTTCGTGTGCGCGCTAAATATTGGACGTTTATGCATTTATAAAAAAGAGCTATTGCAGCAAGCAAAATTTGCAAAATATTATAGGATGGGACAATGCCACGAGCATCATGCTCACCCCATATTTTGAGATATGCTCAAAAGATAGTGAAGTACAAGCTTACCTATACAAAGAATTTCTATAGCATTATGTTTGGAACCCTCAAAGAAAGGTATGGACAAAAGAAAAGGCAATGAAAGAAAATTTCCAAAAATTCTAAAACTAACGGAAACAAAAACCAAAGGGGGAAAAGCCCCCGTAAGGCAAGAGTCTCAAATAATATAAATTCTAAATAATTCTAAACCTAAAAGGAAGCACACGACAGTTTAAACTATCAAACACAAAATGAAAATGATCTTAAATTAATGAAATATTCAAGGGATATGAGTTAGAATGCCTAATCAATTTTATGCGACAAATGTAACGATCCAAACAACCTATACAACATTTGTATATGAGTCAATTTTAAGCCAATGACCATATATGAAATATTGCAAACAAAATCATAATTAACAAATTTTCAATGTGGAGTTGTTACTTAATAATGCACGAACGACCATTATTACATAACTTTAAAAATATAGTAAAATTTACCTGAAATCACAAAAAGAATTACTTATGCGAACATCAATGCTATGAGCAGTTTATGACAAAGAGTATAGGATGGTGACTTCTTTTATAGAAATGGTTAGCTCCTCCTTATTCTAAACTGTTTTAGTATATTAAATTGAATCTTAAACCTACACAAAAAAGACAATAAAAATTGCGTTCTAAACAAGCACAAAAAGGGCAATGGAAAAAAGACTTACCGTACTAAGGATTCTAAAACTAAAGGAAACAAAAAACAACAAAAAAAAAAATCCAAGAATCCTAAAACTAAAGGAAACAAAAATAAACGAGAAGAAAAACTCGTACGGCAAGTATGTCAAACAATAAGAATTCTAAATCTAAAAGGAAGCACATGATAGTTTTTAATTTTGCTCAAAAATAATAATTAATGATAAGAATTACAAGTATATCCAACATATAATGCACTTACAAAGGGTAAAAAAAGGTGAACAATATTTCGATAGGGCCTTCGCGCTTTTAATATAGTATAGATAGATAGATAGATATTGATAATTCTTAATAAAAGTCCTACCATGTAAAAATCTCTATTTTTATACGGAAATAGTTGTTTCTCGGCCTAAGCAATTCGTTCCAAAATTATAGCATAATAATAACGAATTTCGAGCAAAACAAATTCTCCAATCATTTTCACAGCATAATTTCAAAATACTTTTAATATAATTTTAAACCCATGGTATAATTTCAGTATGATTCACTCTCCATAGGACCATAGATAATGTAACGACCCGGAATTTCTACCGTCAGGACCGATGGCGCATAACATTCTACTAGCTAGGCAAGTCAACGTTAGAAAATTATTAAGCCAAGCCTTATTCAATTCAATGAATAACAATTAATAAGCTAAAGTGAAATGCAGCAAGTGCGAAATAATATAAAAACTTCATCATTTACTGTTAACCGGATCTGATGTCACAATTTCACGAACATTCTAAGATTTACTACAAGTAAAAGTCTGAAAGAAGTACAACTGTTTGAACGAAAGAAACAGTAAAATAGAAAAGATAGACGGGGACTTCAAGGTCTGGGGACGCCAACAGATCTACCTCGAGTCTCCGGTGGTCCGGTCCGAGCTGCTATGCCTCTCGATCAACTAGGACCAATACCAAAATCTGCACAAGAAGTGTAGAGTGCAATATCAGTACAACTAATCCCATGTACTGGTAAGTGTCGAGTCTAACCTCGACGAAGTAGTGATGAGGCTATGACAAGACACCTACAAATAAACATGTGCAGCGTAATAGTATATCTTCAAATAACAGCAATGAAAGAATCCAGATAGGAAATATCGGGATGGGGACATGCTGAGGGGATCACAAGATAAAGAAATTCCTGCAGTAATAAGAACTTGATCACCCAATATACCTTGAACAAACAAGAACAACTAAACACAGTAAAGGAAAATGCACGGCGTCACCCTTCGTGCTCTTACTCTCAACCTCACCATATGAATCAATAAAAACAGAATGACATCACCCTTCGTGCATTAACTCTCTTATATCATGGCACGACAACACCCTTCATGCATTAACACTCACAATAGGGCACAACATCACCCTTCATGCATTAACACTCACAACATGGCACAACATCACCCTTCGTGCATTAACACTCTCTCTCACCAAAACAAATGAACAATGACAACAAGGAGATAGAAATAACAAGAACAAGTCTTACTTCCATATTTGGTTCCACAATACCAACCTCAATTTTGAATAAATACTCAATTATAACCAAAAGTCCGATAACATGATAAGAACGATCAACATAACGATTTTCTAGTCTAAGCATGGATAATTTGATCAATGAAAGCAAAAATTATAAGAATAAGACCCACTCGCATGCTATAACGCGACAACTAGCAAATTACCAACCAAACGATTCAAGAAACTACCCACGATTGCAAAGAATTCAATTTAGGCCATTATTGAAAAAGTCAACAAAAAGTCAACACCCGGGCCCGCTTGATCCGAACCAAAAATTCGCACTAAAATTCGATTACCCATTCACCCCGAGCCCGTTTATATAATTAGTTTTGGAATCCGACCTCAATTTGAGGTCTAAATCTCCAATTTTCTAAATCCCTATGGTCTACCCAGAAAACCCCAATTCTACTATGAAAACTCTAGATTTTAGGTTGAAAACTTGTGAAATGTATTGAAAGATTGAAAGGAGATAGCTTAGAATCACTTACCAACGATTTGGGGAAGAAGGAGTCGTTGGAAAATCGCCTCTTATGTTTCTAGGTTTGAAAATTTGAAGAATGGGAGAAAATCTCGTCTAAGTCATTTTTACCCAGCTGTAGAAGTCACAAATGAGACATGGGCTTCGCATTTATGCGAGAAAAGCTTCGCAAATGCAAAACTCCCATATTTCTGCTGCCTTCGCAAATGTGAACAAAATATTCGCAAATGCGGAAATCTGAGGATCGCAAATGCGATTATGACTTCGCAAATGCGAAGGTGTTCCTCCCAGCCCACTGCTCGCAAATACGATGGCCTCTTCGCAAATGCAAGGCTCGCATTTGCGAGCCAGACCTTGCAAATGCGAAGTCTGTAGATCTAGTGCATCAACTGCTGGGTTTTTTCTAAGTTCAAACACTCTGTAGCCTATCCGAAACTCACTCCGAGCGCTCGGGGCTCCAACCCAAATATGCACACAAGTCCTAAAACCCCGTAAAAACTTGCTCGCGCGATCAAATCGCAAAAATAACACCTAGAACTACGAATTGAACACCAAATCGAATGAAATTTCAAGAAAGCTTTAAAACTTCTATTTTCACAAACAAACATCCGAATCACGTCAAATTAACTCCGTTTCTCATCAAATTTCAGAGACAAGCCATAAATATTATATTGAAACTGTACCGGTCTCCGGAACTAAAATACGGACCCGGTATCAACAAGGCCAAACATCAATCAATTCTTAAAACCATTAAACTTTCTAACTTTAAATTTTCAACAAAAACTCATAACTCGAGTTAGGGACCTCCGAATTCGATTCTGGTTATACGCCCAGGTCTCATATTTCGATACGAACTTGTCGGATTTGTCAAAATATGGGTTCAGGTCCGTTTACTCAAAATGTGAAGCGAAGTATATTAAAATTAACTTTTAAGGCCAAAATTATTATTTTTATCAGTTTTAGCATATAAGCCTTTCAAGTCAATACCCCTACTGTGCACGCAGATCGAGAAAGGCTAAAATAAGGTTCTAAATGCTTCAAAACACAGAATTTGGTTCTAAAACCTAAGATGACATATCAGATCATTACATTCTCCACTTCAAAAATAACCATTCGTCCTTGAACGAACATAGAAAAGTACCTGGACTGGTGAAAAGGTGGGGATATCTACTCCTCATGTCCAACTCGGACTCCCAGGTAGCTGCCTCAACGGGATGACCTTTCCATTGCACTCGAACTGAAGGATAACTCTTCGATCTCAACTGGCGAACCTGCCGGGCTAGAATAGCCACATGCTCTTCCTCATAGGTCAAATCCTTGTCCAACTGGACAGCGGGGAAATCTAACACGTGGGATGGATCGTCGTGATACTTCAGAGCATGGACAAATGTAACACCGGATGAACTGCTGATAAACCAGGTGGTAACGTGAGCCTGTAAGCCACCTCTCCCACTTGCTCAAAAATCTCAAATGGTCTGATATACCTAGGGCTCAACTTGCCCTTCTTTTTGAACCTCATTTCACCCTTTATGGATGATATCCAGAGCAACACTCTCTCTCCGGCCATGAATGCAACTGTCACACCTCCTTTTTCCGCCCCCGCGAGGGTGAAGGAGTTTTTTCAATTAAAGGACAATCGAAATGGGATTTGTTTGTTTATTTCAGAGTCACCACTTAGGAGATTTAGGGTGTCCCAAGTCACCAATTTAATCCCGAATCGAGGAAAAGAATGACTCTGTTTAACAGTCCGCGAACCAGAAATCCGGATAAAGAATTCTGTTAACCCGGGAGAAGGTATTAGGCATTCCCGAGTTCCGTGGTTCTAGCACGGTCGCTCCACTGTCATATTTGGCCTGTTTATCTGATTTTATACAATTATGAGCTCATGTGCAAGTTTTAACTTTTAACCGCTTTCGTCATTATTATTATATATTTTTTTCAAGAATTGCAACATCATGGAAATACATCTCCAACCACGTCACATCAATGCACCCGTGGTTGTTGGCATATTTCAACTCTGTTGAGATTTGGATTTGGGTCACATAAATGTGCACCCGAGTTTAAGAAAATTAAATTATTAAAGACGCGCCTAAAGCGACTAGCGTATCATTTACTTTGGGTAGGGCCGTGAAATTTTGCTAAACGGTCCATCCTGAAGTCTAAGCAATTTCAAAGCAAATATTTACCGAGGCCCCCGCAATTTTATATTTTTATTCGGCGAGGCTCATCTCATCCTTATTTTTTAAAAGGAATTTGCAACGTCATGAACATGCATCTCGGACCACGTCACAATCAATGTACCCGTGATTAGAGACACATTTCGACTCCGTTGAGATTTGGATTTGGGTCACATAAATGTGCACCCGAGTTTAAGAAGGTAAGATTTATTAAAATGCGCGCCTAAAGCGATTAGCGTATTATTATTTTGGGTAAAGCCGTGGAGTTCGCTGAACGGCCTATCCCGAGTTCTAAGTAATCAATACATACATTTTTGTGAGGGCCCCGCAATCTGTGCGTTTAATTTGGCGAGGCTCGTCTCATTTTTATTTAAAAGGTCATCCTATAGTGGCTATGTTTTCTATTGAGTTTGTCTCTAATAATGAAAGAAGAAGAACGGTCCAACTTTATTTATATGCTTACAAGTTAGTTATAGTCGGGTTCCGAATATGATTTGCAAAATCCGAAACATGAACGCGTATATGGGCAGTCGCTTAGATATTACGGGCCCAGGCCGAGCGCACACTGTATGGACTGGACCTAGGCCATTCCTTTTCCGATAAGGGCCTGTTAGTTCACTCGACTCAGGCCCAACATTTATGAGGCTGAAATGGAAACTGGTGTTATTTTATTCTAACGGTATTGTTGCAAGCTATAACGGTATTTATGCCAGCACACTTTCAACTCTATATCACTCTGAAAACAGACTGTCCTTTAAAGGTTGAAAGACCAGCCTTGTTTTTGCTTTTCTTTTCTCTATCCAAACTTAAAACTGTCCAGCCCCTTCTTAACTCTAAATCAGCCTATTTATAAGCCAACCCAGGCCAGCCAAGCTGCCTTGATACCTTCAGCCTTTATTCTGCCCATACCCCTTAATTCCCCATGCCTAAATGTCTTTTCTTGATGCCCACTATATTGTTCCCCATGCTTGTCCTATTTGTTTTAATCAAGAGTCATGGGAGGGGTTATAGTATTCAAATAAACCCATGCCCTTATGTTATGTACCCCACTGACAATTAAACTAAGTTTAACAAATTGGCAGTCCTCAGCTTTACAGCCTGTTAACATGCTACTAAACTCCCAAAATTACCCCTTAACCCTTGCATATTACTGTATTACCCTGACTCTTAACAGTCAGTATATAAACCCCTCTGAATTTAGCTAATCACTGAACTGACTGTATCAACTTAAGCCTAACACTGAATTCAGGTTGATCTGTTAAACTTCTACAGTTATACCCAATTCTCAGCCTAAGTTCAACCAATGATTCAAACTCAATCAAACAAGGGTGCCAATCAAATGGTATGAGTTGGTCATATTGGGAGCCAATCCTGACCAACTCAAAACCAGAATGCAAACAGGTCAACAGTCAACAAGCTAAGGCCAAAGCAGTAATGAACAGGCTTCCATAGCAGACTATGAAGATCATGAGGTTACTGAACGAATGAGTAGTCTAGATCAAAGACAAAACTGAACATATTCAACAGGTTCATTATAAGTTAGCATACAGATGTGGTGCTGGCAAACATACATGGAGGGTATTAATGTGCTACTGTACTGTTTCCTTTAATTTTCAAACAAATTAATTGACTACACTTATTTAAATGACTATACAAGCTATAATAGACAGCAAACAATCAATAAAATGCACAAAACAAACTAAACATTACCTCAGGATTCACAGACTTGACTGAAAAATCAACACAAACTAAACTAAACTTGAAAAACAGATAGAATTCATAGGGGAACAAAAGAAAGGGAAAAATTTACCTCAGGGATTCAAAATCAATACTGACCCAGGCTCGAACTTGGGCTCGACCATTTTTAGGGTCGAATGGACTTTAATCGAAGTGTTCTCAACTGAGAACACCTCGGTTAAAGTCTATTTGACCCCGACCCTTTTGTTGATTTGGACAGACCCCCATAAGTTTGAGTTCTAGGGTTCTTGGGGATCGAATTAGGGGTTCGAGCCTTTCTGATTAGATTCGAACGGAACCAAGGTCATTCAGGGGGTGAGGAAGGTCAGGAAGATGAACGGTGTGAATTTGGGCTTGGTTGGGGTGAGTTAGGTTTTTGCTTGAATCTTCGATTGAAGATTCGAGAAGTTGTAGGGTGATTCGAGGTAAATGGTTAACGGATTTGGAACGAGGGTGGTTAGGTGCATCAGGGGTGTTATTTTGGTAGTCATCGAAGTCGTGGTTGCCGGGTTTACGGTGGGGGAATCCTAAGGCGGCTAGGGTTTGTGAGGGGGGGTTTCTGGGGACGAGGATGAATAGTGGGCGAGGGGGGAGGGGTTTGGTTTGGGGCGTGGGGTGATGGATTGGGGGTTTTTATACGGGGTGGGTGGTTTAATCCTGGCCGCTGGATCAATCAATATCGATGGCCAGGATTAGGGGAGTTAACCAACACTACGTCGTTTGGTTTAAGAAGGGGGGTCGGTTCGAACCGGAGACAAATGGGTCGGGTTGGAGACGGGTTGCTGAAAGGGATCTTGGACCGTTGGATTGGATTGGATGGACGGCTCAGATCAACTCGCCTAAAACGGCGTCATTTCAACTTAGCAGGGGCTGCACTTGGACCGTCTGATTGAAACAAATCGATGACTCAGATTGAGGCATCGAAACGGCATCGTTTGATGCATCTGAGGGGTCGGGCAATTGGACTGGACCAATGCAATAGATTGGGCCTGATTTTCAATTGAAATTTTGGCTCAAATTCGGTATTTTCTTTCCTTATAATTAAACAAAAATTCCTAATCAAAATAAAAACCAAAATTAAACTACACAAATATTAATTAACACCTAACAACAATTATCACCCGAATTAAAACTTTTAATAAAATCACCATGACAACAAATAGAATAAAATGCATATTTTTGTGATTTTTCGCTTTTAAAACCAAATTATGGTTAATTAATTCCTAAATGTACCATTTATTCCTAAATGCATGCAACATGTATTTTTGTATTTTTAACTATAGCAAGGCGAGCATTTACGGACAGAAAAATTATCAAAATGTCACGCAAATTCTCAAAATTGTACCTGAAGGTAACTTGTTTTACTTTTTCGATTTCTTTTGGAGTAGTTTCCGTGAAGCAAAAATCACGTGCTCACAGCTGCCCCTCTTTGTCCAAAAGCACAAAGAGCTTTTGTGCAAAGATAAAGTGAGTGGATACGAGCGATTTTTGCCATGTTGGAGTGCTCCGTGTGAAGCATTTTTTGAAAAAAGATTTAACCGAACCTTTGCTTCAAAGGTTTCCTACATATCCCTGGCTAAAGGGGAATCAGGTTAATGTAGTTCGGGAAGTTTTGGTAGCTGGGACTACTATGAGACTGCAATTTTGCTGTTACTGCTGCTGCATACTGTTACTACTGCTTACTAATCTCCTTGTTACACCATGCTTTAAAAAAATCAAGAAGCTAGGCTAGACCACGAATTACAAGATCCTATCTATCTTCCATTTGTTCTTGATGCCTTACTTTCTTGTCGGCTTGTGTCTATTCCAGTGCTTCTTTCTTCCGAGAACTAACGGGGATGACACCGACCTTTTGCTACTCTGAATACCAATTCTCACTGTCTAATTCGGTCCGCTGGGGATATGGATTCCTTCATTAAGCTTTTCGGTGGTTCCTCTGGGGATACGGCTTTCTTCATCAGATTTGTTATGCTGGGCATAATTCAATGTTCATAGGCCGCTTCTTTCAAGATGCGTCTTTTCTTCCTTTTGACTCATGCGCTTGAATTTGCGCTGGGATCTCTTGTTGCAACCTTCTGCTTTCCGGTGCTGGAGATTTTTATTGTTTCCCGCTGGGAATTCCTGTTGGATTCTTCTGCTTTTCTGACTTGCAATGTATTCCTCTATTATATGGGCGGGCTCCCATCTTCAACCAACAACTTTGAAAATAAATCGCCATTCCTCTCTTCAGGCGGGCTCCTGACCTCCTCAACAACTTTGAAAAATAAATCGCCTTTCCTCTCTTCAGGCGGGCTCCTGACCTCCTCAACAACTTTGAAAATAAATTGCCTTTCCTCTCTTCAGGCGGGCTCCTGACCTCAACAACAACTTTGAAAAATGAATCGCCTTTCCTCTCTTCAGGCGGGCTCCTGACCTCAACAACAACTTTGAAAAATAAATCGTCTTTCCTCTCTTCAGGCGGGCTCCTGACCTCAACAACAACTTTTGAAAATAAAATGCCATTCCTTTCTTTAGGCTGGCGAGATTTCAACAACTTTTTAAAAATAAAACGCCTTTCCTCTCTTCAGGCGGGCTCCTGACCTCAACAACAACTTTGAAAACTAAATCGTCATTCCTCTCTTCAGGCGGGCTCCTGACCTCAACAACAACTTTGAAAATAAACTGCCATTCCTTTCTTTAGGCTTGCGAGATTTCAACAACTTTTAAAAATAAAACGTCTTTCCTCTCTTCAGGCGGGCTCCTGACCTCAACAACAACTTTGGAAAATAAAATGCCTTTGGCGATGGTTTATGAAACATATATTTTGGCAATGTTCATACAAGCAGAACCACTCGGGTCGAAATAAATCAAAACGTCCTTTGGAGAAAGGATTAAATTCAATATCCTATTCGAGGGCGGATAGACCCGAAATATCCTGTTCGAGGGCGTATGAACCCAAAATATCCTATTCGAGGGCGGATGAACCCAAAATATCCTATTCGAGGGCAGATGAACCCAAAATATCCTATTCGAGGGCGGATGAACCCAAAATATCCTATTCGAGGGCGGATGAACCCAAAATATCCTCAAAACTTGAAATTGTCTTACCTCCGGTCGTTTTCCTTAAAATCGTGTTGTCTTGCTATCCCTTAAAACTTGAATTGATTTCTTCGTTCCTCCGAGAAAATTTCGACAATGGCAGAAAATTTTCTGCCCCAGTTTTGGTGCTCTTACTTGGGGCGTGTCTTCCTGCCATCATCAACCTTTATTTTCCTGTAGAAATCAAAGAAAACCTTGTTAGTTCAAAACATGGTGAGTGATCGTGTCACTCCGGATGGTTTTTCCTTTCCCTTTCCCTTGCTCTGCGCTCCCAAAACTGGTTGGGGATAACGTTACTTGCTGTGGATGATATTTTTGCTGGGGATGAATTTTCCTTCTCTTCTTTCCCCAATCTGTGTTGTCCGACCCTCTTGGAATTTGGTCGAAAATCTGTCGAGGATACTTCTACATCTCGATGATCTGCCGGGGACAACACTGCAAACCGCTGAGTAACACTGCTGGGGGAACACTGCTGAGCAAAATGTGTTATCTTACTCCTTCCAAGACTACGTCCTTTAAGTAGGACGTTTCATTCCTCTGCAAACTGTTTCCTTTTGCGAAACTGGTCTCTTTTTTTTATTATTTTTTTTATTAGTATTTTTCTTTGTTTTGTTATTTTCCTCCTTCGAAGACTACCTCCCTTAAAACTCGTTTTGCCTTTCCCCGAAAACTGTTGGGGATACCGATTTTCACCAAACTCACGTTAGACTTCTCGAAAATTTTCGAAATGAATGAAAATATTTTGCCCCAGTTTGACAATCTTTCTTGCGGCGCATCTTTCTGTCATCGGTAGCATTCCCTATCCCTGCTTCAAATCAAAGAAAATTTGGTCAGTTTAAAATGTGGTGGTTGGTTGTGATACTCCTGCTGGGGATGCCATCAACCATTCTCCATCTATGCGTTGTCTGTCCATCTTGAATCTTGGGTTGATACCTTCCGACCTTCTTGACGATTCCTTATTCCCCAAATCTCTTGACTATTTCCCCAGTTTCTTTATCTGACCTCACTTGCGGATCTTGCATGTTCATTGATTAACCGCTTTCTCTGTTTATTCGTGTCACTGAAAGCAACCTTTTCTGTTGGGGATATCCCTCTTCTTTTGCGGTATTTTTCCCGACCTTTTAGTCTCATATGAATTTTCCAAATCATGCCCATTGCTCTCCGCGTTGTTCTTTCCTTGATTTGTCCACGGGACTTGGCCTTGAGATATATAACCTTTGATTTTGGCGGGGATATCCCTCTTGACATTCATCTATCCTTTTGTCAATTCCCTCTTGATGGGGGATATCTTTGACACTGGCCTCGTGCTTGTTCCTTCCCGATTTAGACCATTTGATGTTCTAATCAGATCTGGTCTTGCATAATTGGAAAGCTGGTGGCAGATTTTGAAGTCATTTTCTATGAAAGGAGAATTTTCTACTGGGGAATTTTCCAAACAGACTCTACTGGGGAATTTTCTATGAAAGGAGAAAGATGAAAAGTAAAAGAAGGAACTGAATAAAAGACAAAGAAAAAAGATGACTCTTTAACAAAAGAAACTACCAATAAAAACCTATCAAACGCAGATACCGACTCTAATGGTCATGACATGCACATATGGCCTATCCTCTACCGTTAATCGTCTTTCAAGATCTTCATTTGGCGATTCCCCATCTGATTCTTAATCTTATTCGACTTGTAGTGCCCGAAGGGTTTTCACTATCAAGCCTCTCTCATTTTGGTTTTTCTCTCAGTTTTCATTGCCTTATGGTACCCGCGAAGATCTTCACCGATAAGACTCTCTCATTTGTATCACTTTCCAGCTGGGGATTTGGAGTGTTGCCGATATGACTCTTTCTGATGGGGATTTTTTCGGCTATCAATTCATTTCCAATCCATGTTCCTTTTCTCTGTTGGGAATCGGGGTGCTATCCCCGACTTCCGTTTGTGTGACTTGACATCTTTCGAAGATCGGTCAAAAGGTCTTTCTTTGGACCATAATGTGGGATTTTGGATAGGCTCGAAAGAAAGGGTATTAAAGGCTCAAAAACAAAATAAATTTAGGGTTCAAAATTACAACCTTCGGAATCATATTTGCTTATAACAAGCACAACTCTTGCCCCAGTTTCTTGCTTGGGGGTTTTTACTTTTGTTATACTATGTTACACTATGCACACTATGCACATTATGCACCCTATGACCGAGCCGTGAGGCGCCTATGTATCCTCTTTGAGGAATCAGGTCAAACGTAGTTCCCAATTCCTCTGTTTTCTTCATTTACCTATTATTTTCTTTTTTTTCTTTCTTTTTCTCATTTCTCCTTTCTCTTTTGTCGTTTTGTTGTTTTTTTTTCTTTTACCTTCCATGCTTATGTTTTCTAGTCGTTGCTACTGATTCCGAACGAGGGGTATGAAAAGAAAAAATAAATAAGGCTCAAAAGGGGTAACGAAGGATAAAGTGTTTAGGTAGCAGAACAAAATGCCTTCGTCATTCCAGTCTTCAAAACATGCCAAGTGCAAACAACACAATTAAATAAAGATTTGTAGCCTCTTCTGATGGTGCTGGACTTGACAATTATATTCACACATTTGCCTTTTCATTTGTCATCTCTAAAGCACTGTTGGACAACACTCTTACTCTCATTATTATGAACGACCCTCATGTCAATTTGGCGAATCTTGCCTTTAACGGTTTTCTTTATGTTTTACTTGCCCTAGTTCCACATGACTCGAGCTCCGAATAATCTCAAACCGTTCTTATTCCCTTTAAATGTTCTGATCACTTTTCCGGGGTTTTATGATTAACTTTTTAGATTAGGCCCAAACTGTGCGCGCATGTCATGTCACTAGAATCGGCGCTGAACCAAAATGATAAAGGACTAAACAAAAGGATGACCGGAAATAATAAAGGACCCGATTTTGCATTAGACTAACGATGAAATGGTTTGAATAACAAAACAAACAAAACAAACCAGAATAAAATCCTAAAATAACCTGTACAAAACTAAACAAACCGCTATGAAAAAAATGGAAAGATAAGAAAGTTTGACACAAGACAATATCCGGATTACAACCCTAAGAATAATCCGGACAAACAGAAATGATAACAAAATGAACCACCAAACGCTCTACTCCGGCGGACCAAGGAATGGAGCATCTTTCCAATTGCCAAGCTCGGTATCTTAGCCACTGAATTCGGCATCAACCTTACTGGGATCTCCACCAACTTTTGTCTCACTGTTCTTAACAAATTGCTTTTGGGTTCCCTTTGCGGGATCGTTCTTAAGAACAACCTCTGATAGCATTGAAAACTTTGCCATGCGCGGACCTCCGAGGATCTCAGAAGAATTCTCATATTCTTTTTCAAAACAAGTCATATTCAACCTATGCATCTTACTTCGAATAGGCGATGGACTTTGGCTAGTGTCTGTTGCATCCGGATTTTGCACGACAATGTCCCCTGCCTCAATAAGCTTCTGAATTGCTTCCTTTAGCCTCCAACACTTCTCGGTGTCATGCCCCGGTGCATCTGAGCAATATGCACATCTTCTAGAAAAATCAAGCTTCTTTGACAGAGGGTTTGACATGTTTATATGAATCGGCTTCAATATGTCCAATTGCTTCAACTTTTGGAACAAACCGACATATGATCCTCCAATAGGGGTGAAAACCTTTCTTTTTCTCAGCAACCTCTCATTATTGAATGCTTGATTGGGCCGGAAACCTGATCCAGGGGGCTTCCGGTAGGCTTGTGAGGGTGGATAGGCCTTTTGTGGAGCTGGGTATTTGGAAAGTGAAGCATGTCTTTGGGAGTCTCGTGGAGAGAAGTAGTGTTGGGGAGGGGAGAAGCATTGAGAAAACATAGCTGGAGGGCGAGTGATGGAGCTACTCGGGTGGTTGGGAAAGCTGTGATAGGCGGTTATATATGGAGAGTGTGGGGGAGCGTCTGGCCTTGTGCTCGATGTTCGGGTAAGGACAGATTCTAGGATGCTAGGTGGAGGCGGGGGTGGTGCTTTCCGAGTCATCCACGCCCGATACATGTCTGCCACATGCTGTCTCAGCATTTTCACTTCTTCTACCAACCCGTCATTCTGTTCGACCAGTTGTTGTTGGTCATCGGTACCGACCCACTCGGTTCTGAGGTTCTGTGTCATTGTCCCTTTTTGCTTTGCAGGGAGGAGTTACCACAACCAACCACTTTTCTATATATGAACACAGCAAAGTGAAGCCATCACGTTAGTGTTAGGGCATTTAGTAGATAATCATATATCAGAGATGCAATGCACCTAAGCAGTTAAACCTTTCTATCATGCATTTACTTCAGTTACGTGCATCGTTCCGGCTTCTTGTAATTGTGCCCCTTTGAAAATCTCCCACGCTTTCCTTTATTTTTTTTTTATTTTTTTTCTATTATTCCTTTTTTTTCCAATGGTGGTCGAATCTTATGGAGATTGCCTACGTATCATGACCCCGCATGAATCAGACCTTGCGTAGTTCGGCCTAAAAAGGATAAACAACAATAAAATATTTTTTTTCATAATAAAACAAACATGATTACAACGGTTTAAAACTGACCATATTAACAGATTTTGACGAAAGAACGACCTACAAACTTGAAAATCAAAACATACCACACCCTAATCAAAAGAATTACAAACTCAAAAACAAACGGCCAGATTCCTATCTCCGTTTGACAAATACAACCAAACAGTTATTTTTGCAAATGTGGCCCCTTCCAAATTTCACATGAATTTTGAGGCCGGGGAGGATTATTTTCTGACACTTTACAAACTTGTCCGTTCTTTTACGAAAATAGTCTTTCGACAACTGAAAGATACTCTAAGGCTATTTCGGCAAGAACGGTTTAAGACACTACCGAAGCTGGCTCGGCTTATTTTGACTAAAAATCCAAATGGTATTCACTTGACCGCTGACTCTTTTTTTTTAAAAAAAAAAAATTAAAATAAAAGATCCGGTGTTGCAAACACAACCTTTCAGCGTCTCGGGGACAAAGATTTTAAGGTTGCGTTAGCTAACCGACCAAAATCCTAAAAAATGACCCAAGGCGGCTGTTTATACAAAGTCAGCTTTCCGGCGTCCCTTTCGGGAACATTCAACTATTTTTGACAAAAACAGCATTGTCACACCTCTTTCTTTACACAACACTCCCGAGGAGGGCGTAGTGTAAAGGAGTTTTTCCAATTAAAGGACAATCAAAACGGGATTCTTTATTAATTTCAGAGTCGCCACATGGGAATTTTATGGCGTCCCAAGTCACCGGTTTTAATCCCGAATCGAGGAAAATATGACTCTGTTTGTCATTCTGCGAACCAGAAATCCGAGTAAGGAATTCTGTTAATCCGGGAGAAGGTGTTAGGCATTCCCGTATTCCGTGGTTCTAGCACGGTCGCTTAACCATTTTTATACTTGGCCTAATTATCTTGATTTACTAAATACATTACTTCTTGTTGCATGATTTTGTTACCGCTTTTGGTTAGATTGTTTACAATAGACCCCCTTGAAACGAATCACGCGTACGTATATTCGCATTATTTTTTTTTATAAATGTAAAGAATCGTGTCACCCCTACGTGTACACAATAAGATTGATAATATTTTTTATATTTTTATTATAAAAGAATTTATGGTCGAAATTTCGCGTGCTTAAATAAAATTACAAACATTCGTCATTCTTGTATGATTAAATAGTGAACTGCACATCTCGGGTTATATGAAATAAATTAATTTAATATCCTCCGGAGAAACCCCTTTTATTAAGAAAGCTTGCTCGAAGTTGCGCGAACGCATACTCCGAATTGTCTTTAGAAATGTAATTATGTCACGCGAACGTGTCCCTAATTACACGAAATATTTTTTGATGGTGATATAAATTTTCCACAAATGTTTATTATGTCCATCTATTGTTAAATATGAAAGCCATGGGAATCACCGAATGGAATGTCTCGAGATTTCTTAAAAAATCAAAATTTATTAGGTGTTGGCCACAAATTATTTTTTTTAAAGCGGGTGAATTATATACCTCAAAACTATTCAAATTAAAAGAATTAATGAGATGAAAAATAAATAACATGCAACTAAAACTACCGTTTTATCGTGAATACGGTATATGTACTTTCAGTACTTGATAATTATATGCACAAGTTATTTATTTTTTTCATAAGCTTAAGACTAAATGTATACGTTTGAAGACTTACCAAAAGCGAATTATGTGTAAAAACTAGGAAAAATTTAATTGATAAGCAAACTAATAGTTTTCGAAGAATTTCCATTATTCTATTCGGAGCGAATGCTATTTTGTACATTTTTGACTTAAAATGTTGCAATTCATATTTATAAATCCGACCTTCTTCTACACAACTTATTTTTAATCCAAAGGTCCAATTATTTGGTTAATTTGCTTACGATGATTGAATTTGGGATAAGTAAAATTAAACCAATTTTTTTTTCTCGGCTTATGCAAGCTATTTACAAATACTAAATCTACACTTTGTAAAATCATTGACATTATTTTATATACTATTTTTAAGAAATGAGTTAATCGTATTCCTAAAATAAATAGGCCATTTGTTATTAAGAAAGAGAACTAATCTACAAATTGATTTAATAAAATGACATTACATGTAACGTAATTATACATCTGAACCATCCGTAATATTCCAATATCTTAAACGTAACGGATTATATCAATTCCCCTCTCACCTATAGTTATACACATAACCGTTATCATGCCATATACGAACAAGAAACAACTTACATCATCTAGCTTTAAACAAAAATCGGATGCTTGACGAGATATACTAGTAATGTGGTTCCTTGATATTTCCATACTATCCTATACTTAGCCAACAAGATTACAAAATTTAATTAATGGTCAGCTTTCTGCCGTGTTCCCTATCTTGACAATTCGAAAATAAATGTTACCACTAAACTTCAGAATAAATAAGATTACAACAGAGTTTATACTACTCCAAAAGGCCAGTTGGCTAATAGCTCCCATGTCAAGTATAATACTATATTAGCTAACTAAAAAAAAAACTGAAACTTAACTAATAGATTTAAATGAGTAGAGGACATAATTGCAATTCCAAACTTCATTTATTTGCAATATTGAAGCTTTTCATGACATGAGTCTACAGATATATACCTGGAAATGAGGGTAAAAGAGGTAATATTTCAGCAATAGCAGCAACAGAAACCCAACAGCAGAAAAATGCCAATCAATTCAGCAGATTTGAACAAACCAGCAAGACCCGTGAAAACCAGACGAACAATAGCAGAAGTCTTAGGAAATTTCAGATTCAAACCAAACAATATCACCAAACAAACCCGGCCAGATGCAAGGAAACAGTATTTCGGAAAAACTTAGGAAAGGCAAACTGAAACTCTCAATCTCCAAAATCAGCCTTAACACTAACTTCTAATGTAAAATTCTGTTTTTACTTTTCTGATTTTCTCCCTTTCTTTTTTCTCTGTGTGTATATTCTGTCTCTCTTCTCTGTCTCCCTTATCTCTCTTTTTGGTTTTTTATTCTCTCTGTCTGTATCCTTTCTGTCTCTCTTTCTGTATGTTTTTTTCTGTATCTGCTCTCTTAAATCAGTCCCAATACCCCTTTTATACAAATTGTTTTCCCCCTTTTAATGCTGCCCGGACCCCCTTGTTATCTAAGGCAGATTTTCCACTCAAATATGCCACTAAACTGCTTTTCTAATGAATCAGCCATTAAGGAAAACTTTCCCTTAATTTCAGCCCTTCCACTTCCTTTGGTTCCCCATTAGGATTAATTAATACCTCATTGATAAAGCACTAGCAATAAAGTATCATACTAACTGTTTTATTCCCCAAACACCCCTGAGATTCCCTTACTATTACTGCCCTGAAATTACTGCCCTACCCACTCCCTTTCAACCTGCATTAAACCTCTCCAGTCTACTCAAAATCCAACCACTATCTAAATTCAATTAACTACAACAGCTATAACCAATTCAAAGGTTTTAAGGCAAAGAATACCTTAAATACTAAGACTCCCAGGATTCAGAACATTGTGTACAATCAAACAGAACTTTAACTAATCAGACCATCAACCATCGAAATAAAAACCAAACAGAATGCCAAAAATGATTTAAACTTATATGAACAAACTGAACATTGACATCTAATCAATCAATTACATACACACAACACAAACAAAGTTAATCATACTAACAGGGTAATTCATGGTTTTGTTCAACACAGGGGGTTTATGAAGCTAACTATTCGACGACATTAATCAGATCGACTACGTAGTTTATAATATGTACAACTTAATTATGGAAGAGAAATCGACCAAATAAAAGGGATACTGGGAATGAAAAGATGAATTGAAAGAATGTGGAAAATTTATCAAAACTAAAATACACAAATACACAGATAAACAAAAACCATAAATACAGGAAAAGAAAAAGGAAAAATACCTCAAACCTTCAGAACTTATACGGACACAGGCTCAAACTAGGATTCAGACCTTTTGAGGTTGAACAGACTTTACTCGAAGTATTCTCAATTGATAATACCTCGATTAAAGTCTCTTAGACCTCAATCTCTCATTTAATTTGGGCAAATTCCACGATTTGGATTTTTAGGGTTCCTGATTCTTTGATCTAAAATTCGAGCATTTCTAGACATATTCGAACCAAATCAACGGTGTTTTACGCACGAGGGAGATCAGATGGATAACTGGTGTGAGTTTGGGGTAGGTTGGGGTAGGGTTAGGTTTTACTCGAATCTTCAAATGAAGATTCGAGCAGTTCCAGGAAGATTCGAACTATGCTACTAACAGGTTCATGACGAGGACGGACAGGGGAAACTATGGTGTTAATTTGGAAGCCATCGGAGAAAGTTGGGTTTTCAGACCTAACTTTGATCGAAGATTTGAGATGTTAGGGCCTGATTCGAGGGAAACTAACACCAGATCTGTAAAGAGGATGTCGTGGGGAAGCTATGTTGTTAAGATGAGGTCATTTAGACCATCGGAACCGCCGTGAGGCGATTTCAGGTGGGCGGTGCACAGTGGTGGACGGTGGGGTTCATCTGGTCTCCGAATATCATAGACGAAGGGGAAATGGGGGGGGGGGGTATGGCCTAGGGGGCGTGGGGTGATGGGTTAGGCTTATATACGGGGGAGGGAATTGATCCTTGGCCGTCCGATCTTCTGAGATCAATGGCCCAAATCAATTCATTTAAAAAGAACGATGTCGTTTGAGTTTGGTTGGGGGGTCGGTTCAAACCGGATACAAAATGGATCGGGTTGGAGACGGGTTACTGAAAGGGATCTTGGACCGTTGGACTGGTGTCTGAACGGTTAAGATTGAGGGGTGACGAAACGGTGTAGTTTTATCATCATACTACGTCGTTTCGTCCGTCTCTGAGATCAGTTGTTTGGATTGGGCTAGGGATGAAGTTTGAGCCTGAATATCTCGTGGCCCAGTCCGAGTTTCCTTTACATTTACCCATTTTCCATTTTTCTTTAATTACAAAAATTAAACAAAAATTCTAAATAAATTGTAAAAATCAAAAAAGTAAAATTACACACATATTATTTAACACCTATAATAATTAATGCTCAAATTAAAAATTTAAATAAAATCAACACAATGGCAAGAAACACATATGTATATTTTTTGTGATTTTCTTTCTGTAAAACAAACCTGTTAATTCCTAAGTTGAAAAACTAAATCTTAAATGCACATATTATATTATTATTTTTTTGTATTTTTAAATGCATTAATAAAATTACTCACGCACATATACCTATGCAAAGAAATAGGAAATCCGTACAATATTTGCTAAAAATAACACATAATTAAAGAAAAGACCTAATTTCAGGAATTATTTTGGAGTAATTTGTATGAGGCAAAAATCACGTGCTCACAGCTGCCCCTCTTTGTGCGAAAACTCGAAGAGTTTTCGTGCAAAGATAAAGTGAGCGGATACGAGCGATTTTTGCCTGTTTGAATACTCCGTGGGAAGCATTTTTTGAAAGATTTGACCAAACCTCTGCTTCAAAGGTTTCCTACATATCCTTGGCTATAAAGGAATCATGTCAATGTAGTTCGGGAAGTTTTGGTAGCTGGGAATACCATGGGACTGTGATGTTACTGCTGTTGCATGCTGTTTTTACTGCTTGCTGACCTCCTTATTACACCCTGCTTAAAGAAAACAAAAAGCTAAACTAGACCATGGTATATGAATTACAAAATCTTATCTAGATCATGCCCTTGTGTCTCTTGTTGCTTTAATGTCTTTGTGACTCCTTTGGTATCCTTTGCTTCCAATTTGTCTCATATTCTCTTCGGACTACCGGTCTTGACCTGGTTGTTTCCTTTTTGTATTGTTTTTTCATCGAGTCTTGTACTTCTTTCCTCTGCTTGGGATTCTTTGTTATTTCCCGCTGGGGATTCCGATCGGATTCCTTTGCTTTATTGATTCTAAGTGTATTCCTCCATTTTATGGGTGGGTTCCTGACTTCAACCAATAATGTCAAAAATAAATCGCCATTTTGTTCTTCAGGGGGGGCTCTTGACTTTGAAATTTGAATTATATTCCCTTGTTCTCCAGGTGGACGCCTGTTTGCTGATATTTCAACTGTTCTTCCTTGTTCTCCAGGTGGACGCCTGCTTGATATTTCAACTGTTCTTCCTTGTTCTCCAGGTGGACGCCTGCTTGCTATTTCAACTGTTCTCCCTTGTTCTCCAGGTGGACGCCTGTTTGCTATTTCAAAGGTTCTTCCTTGTTCTCCAGGTGGACGCCTGCTTGCTATTTCAACTGTTCTTCCTTGTTCTCCAGGTGGACGCCTGCTTGCTATTTCAAATGTTCTTCCTTGTTCTCCAGGTGGACGCCTGCTTGCTATTTTAACTATTCGTCCTTGTTCTCCAGGTGGACGTCTGCTTGCTATTTCAAAGGTTCTTCCTTGTTCTCCAGGTGGACGCCTGCTTGCTATTTCAACTGTTCTTCCTTGTTCTCCAGGTGGACGCCTGCTTGCTATTTCAACTGTTCTTCCTTGTTCTCCAGGTGGACGCCTGCTTGCTATTTCAACTGTTCTTCCTTGTTCTCCAGGTGGACGCCTGCTTGCTATTTCAACTGTTCTTCCTTGTTCTCCAGGTGGACGCCTGCTTGCTATTTCAACTGTTCTTCCTTGTTCTCCAGGTGGACGCCTGCTTGCTATTTCAACTGTTCTTCCTTGTTCTCCAGGTGGACGCCTGCTTGCTATTTCAACTGTTCTTCCTTGTTCTCCAGGTGGACGCCTGCTTGCTATTTCAACTGTTCTTCCTTGTTTTCCAGGTGGACGCCTGCTTGCTATTTCAACTGTTCTTCCTTGTTCTCCAGGTGGACGCCTGCTTGCTATTTCAACTGTTCTTCCTTGTTCTCCATGTGGACGCCTGCTTGCTATTTCAACTATTCTTCCTTGTTCTCCAGGTGGACGCCTGCTTGCTATTTCAACTGTTCTTCCTTGTTCTCCAGGTGGACGCCTGCTTGCTATTTCAACTGTTCTTCCTTGTTCTCCAGGTGGACGCCTGCTTGCTATTTCAACTGTTCTTCCTTGTTCTCCAGGTGGACGCCTGCTTGCTATTTCAACTGTTCTTCCTTGTTCTCCAGGTGGACGCCTGCTTGCTATTTCAACTGTTCTTCCTTGTTCTCCAGGTGGACGCCTGCTTGCTATTTCAACTGTTCTTCCTTGTTCTCCAGGTGGACGCCTGCTTGCTATTTCAACTGTTCTTCCTTGTTCTCCAGGTGGACGCCTGCTTGCTATTTCAACTGTTCTTCCTTGTTCTCCAGGTGGACGCCTGCTTGCTATTTCAACTGTTCTTCCTTGTTCTCCAGGTGGACGCCTGCTTGCTATTTCAACTGTTTTCCTTGTTCTCCAGGTGGACGCCTGCTTGCTATTTCAACTGTTCTTCCTTGTTCTCCAGGTGGACGCCTGCTTGCTATTTCAACTGTTCTTCCTTGTTTTCCAGGTGGACGCCTGCTTGCTATTTCAACTGTTCTTCCTTGTTCTCCAGGTGGACGCCTGCTTGCTATTTCAACTGTTCTTCCTTGTTCTCCATGTGGACGTCTTCTTGCTATTTCAACCGTTCTTCCTTGTTCTCCAGGTGGACGCCTGCTTGCTGATACTTCACACCAGGTGTTTTCCTGAAACAAATATTGTTTTTGCCCCTGTTTCAAATCAAGGAAAATCTTGTTAGTTTAAGGCATGGTGATTAGTTGTGGCATTCTTGCTGGGGGTGGGGTTTCTCTTTGTCCTGTTTTACTGCCTGGAAGCGGTTAAAAAGACTGTTTTGTCCTCATAATTGATCCTTAACCGTAGGATCCCCAACTGTTGTTTTCACTTCAAACCCTTTCAATCGTAATCATATGTCTCTCCTGACATTACTGAACCACTTTTCTGATTCAACTTTTCTCACACCCATATCTTATTTTCATCCTATTACTTCCCGCCTATCATGGCCGTATTTTGCATTGTGCAATCTTGAATTTTGGTAGTATACCTTGACATTCCTTTTTATTTGCTAGGAATGAAACTTACCTCAAAAACTTTAGAAGAGTAAGATTATTAGTGATGAAACATGACGATTTCGACAATTAAAAATGAAAAGAAAAATCTAAATTTGGATGATTGTTGGAGATAGGAATAAGGAACTTATCTGATTGGAGTTACTGGCACCAATGATCAGGGTATGCATTGTGGATTAATCAGCCCAGTCTATTTAACCAATCTCTTTTTCAATCTTTCCAAAATTTCCACAACCCAATTTTACTTTTTGGCAACTTACGGACCTTGTTTGACTTGCAGTGTCTTAAAGAGTTTTCATCAGCAAACCTCCCTCATTTGTTTATTTCTTAATTCCTTTTCGCCTTATGGTTCCTGCGAAGGTTTTCACCAATAAGACTCTCTCATTTTACTTTCTCTTAGCTTCCGTCGTCTCATGGTGCCCGTGCGGGTTTTCACCTATAAGACTCTCTCATTTTCATCGCTTTTTCTTGTTTGGACCAGAGTGTTATGAATTACCTTCATTTGCTTGACTCGGCATTTTTCTAAGATTGATCGAAAGGTCTTTTGGTATGTGGTTGGAATGAAAGGGTATCAAAAGTTAAATAATTTTGATATGGGTTTAAAATTATAACTCTTGGAATCATTTTTCTTATTGCCAATACAATTCCTGCCCCAGTTTCTTGATTGGGGGTCTCTTGATGTTTCATTTTATGCACATTATGCATATAATGCAACCTATGACCGAGCCGTGAGACGCCTACGTATCCTCTTTGAGGAATCAGGTCAAACGTAGTTCACTTCTATAATTTTCCTTTTTTATTATTATTTTTTTTAATTATTGATTGCAAAAGAGGGTAAGAAAGAAACAAAATATGGCTCAAAAGGGGGAGCAAAGGGTACAGTGTTTGTATAGCAGAATAAATTGCCTTCGTCATTCCAATCTTCGAAATAATGCCAAATACAAACATTCAATAACTATACCAAAGAAAAATCATGCATAATATCTCTTTACTGCATCAGAGTTGATAGTCATGTCTATGCATTTCCCTTCAATATCTGTTAAACATAATGCACCATTGGACAATACTCTGGTCACAATGAACGGTCTTTGCCAATTTGGGGTAAACTTGCCCTTTGCTTCAACCTGATGTGGAAGAATACATTTCAGCACCTGTTGACCCACTTCAAACTTTCGGGGACACACCTTTTTGTTGTATGCTCTTGCTATTCTTCTTTGATACAATTGGCCATGACATACGGCTGCCAATCATTTTTCATCAATCAAGTTCAATTGTTCCAAACAGGTTTTGACCCATTCATCATCATCAATCTTAGCTTCAGCGACGATCCGAAGAGAAGGAATTTCAACTTCTGCAGGAATTACCGACTCAGTGCCATATGCCAACAAATAAGGAGTTGCTCCTACCAAAGTGCGAACAGTAGTGCGATATCCCAACAACGCAAATGGTAATTTTTCGTGCCATTGTCTTGAACCTTCTACCATTTTCCGAAGTATCTTCTTTATGTTTTTGTTGGCTGCCTCGACTGCTCCATTCGCCTTGGGCCGATATGGGGTAGAATTGCGATGTATAATCTTAAACTGTTGACATACTTCTCTCATTAAGTTACTGTTAAGATTAGCACCGTTATCTGTGATGATCACCTTTGGGATTCCGAATCGACATATGATATTTGAGTGAACAAAATCTACCACAGCTTTCTTGGTCACCGATTTGAATGTTTTGGCCTCAACCCATTTGGTGAAATAATCAATTGCTACCAGAATGAACCTGTGCCCATTGGATGCTGCCGGCTCAATTGGTCCAATAATATCCATGCCCCAAGCGACGAAGGGCCATGGTACCGACATTGTGTGTAACTCGGATGGTGGAGAATGAATCAAATCTCCATGTATCTGGCATTGATGACATTTGCGTACAAAACTGATACAATCTCGCTCCATGTTAAGCCAATAGTAACCAGCTCGGAGAATTTTCTCTGCCAACACATATCCGCTCATATGGGGTCCGCAAACTCCCGAATGTACTTCAGACATGACAATCGTAGCTTGTCTAGCATCTATGCATCTTAATAATCCAAGGTCTGGTGTTCTTTTATACAAAACTCCTCCACTTAAGAAGAATCCATTTGCCAACCGCCTAATGGTTCTCTTTTGATCCCCTGTGGCTTGTGCTGGATATATCCCCATTCTGATATACTCCTTGATGTCGTGGAACCATGGTTCACCATCAAATTCTTCTTCAACCATGTTGCAGTAAGCATGCTGATCGTGGACTTGAATATGCAATAGATCCACATAAGCTTTGTCCGGATGGTGCAACATTGATGCTAGGGTAGCCAATGCATCGACAACCTCGTTATGTATTCTTGGAATATGCCTGAACTCCACTGATCGAAACCGTTGACAAAGATCATGTAGACATTGTCGGTAGGGTATGAGCTTCAGGTCTCGTGTTTCCCATTCTCCTTGAATTTGATGTACCAGAAGATCCGAATCTCCCAAAACCAAGATTTCCTGGATACCCATGTATGCAGCTAGCCTTAACCCCAAAATACAAGCTTCATACTCAGCCATATTATTGGTGCAATAAAATCGAAGTTGAGCCGTAACAGGATAGTGATGCCCGGTTTCAGAAATAATCACAGCTCCTATCCCGACTCCTTTCATGTTAGCAGCCCCATCAAAGAAAAGTTTCCAGCTAGGTTTTTCAATTTGCTCCATCTCACCAATATGCATTACTTCTTCATCGGGAAAATAAGTTCTCAATGGCTCGTACTCCTCGTCGACCAGATTTTCGGCTAAATGATCGGCCAATGCTTGGGCTTTTATTGCAGTCCGAGTCACATAGATGATATCAAATTCTGTGAGCAATATCTTCCACTTTGCAAGTCTCCCTGTTGGCATAGGCTTTTGAAAAATATATTTCAATGGATCCAGACGCGAAATGAGGTAAGTAGTGTAGGATGACAAATAGTGTTTCAATTTCTGAGCTACCCAAGTTAGGGCGCAACATGTCCTTTCCAGATGAGTGTACTTAACCTCATAAGCTGTGAACTTCTTGCTAAGGTAGTAGATGGCCTGTTCCTTTCTGCCGGTGATGTCATGTTGCCCCAGTACACAACCAAATGAATTTTCCAAGACTGTCAAGTAAATAATCAAAAGTCTTCCTTGTTCTGGCAGAACCAGCACGGGTGGGTTTGACAAGTATCCTTTTATCTTATCAAACGCTTCTTAACACTCATCAGTCCACTTGACCGCAGCTTCCTTCTTCAACAATTTGAAAATAGGCTCACAAGTTGTCGTGAGCTGAGCAATAAACCTGCTGATGTAATTTAACCTCCCTAACAAACTCATTACTTCAGTCTTGTTCCTTGGAGGTGGCAATTCTTGGATGGCTTTGATCTTTGATGGGTCTAGCTCGATGCCTCGCCGACTGACTATAAATCCCAACAGCTTTCCAGATGGAACACCAAATGCGCACTTGGAAGAGTTAAGCTTGAGGTTGTACCTGCGAAGTCTCAAGAAGAATTTCCTCAAATCCCCAACGTGGTTGGCCTGATGCTTTGATTTTATGATCACATCGTCCACGTATACCTCAATCTCCTTATGTATCATATCATGAAACACCGTAGTCATTGCTCTCATGTAAGTTGTCCCGGCGTTCTTCAAACCAAATGGCATTACCCGGTAGCAATAAGTTCCCCATGGGGTGATGAATGTCGTCTTTTCTGCATCTTCTTCATCCATCAGAATTTGATGATACCCGGCATAACAATCCACAAAAGATCCTATCTCATGCTTGGCACAATTATCGATCAAAATATGGATATTGGGTAATGGGAAGTTATCCTTCGGACTTGCTTTGTTGAGATTGCGGTAATCGACGCATACTCTAATCTTGCCGTCTTTCTTTGGCACAGGAATGATATTAGCCAACCAAACAGGATATCGAGTGACCCGAATGACCTTTGCATCCAACTGTTTGGTGATTTCTTCTTTAATTTTCACACTCATATCAGTCTTAAATTTCCTCAGCTTTTTCTTGACAGGAGGCACCATTGGATCAGTGGGCAATTTGTGAACCACCAAATCAGTGCTCAAACCTGGCATGTCATCATATGACCATGAAAAAACATCTTTGAATTCGATGAGTGTTTTAATTAACTCTTCCCGGATCTTTAGTTCGAGGTGGACACTTATTTTAGTTTCTCGGATATTATTTGTATCTCCTAGATTGATGTCTTCGGTATCACTCAGGTTAGGTTTGGGTTTTTCTTCAAAATGAATTAACTCTTTACTAATCTCTTCGAAAGCCTCATCCTCATCATATTCTGATTCATAATCACAATATACTTCTTGAATTATTATTTCGGAACCAAATTAATTTTTAAGACTGGGCTGGGGATTCCTTATGCATGCCATATCACTAGAGCCAGCATAAAAAGGACTGTGCAGAAAAAAGAAGAAAAAGAAAAGAAAACTATCAGGAATGATAATGAAAAGGAAACTGTATTTCATTGGATGATGAAAGATAACAAGGTTTGCACACTTCAAACAAACTGTAAGATAAAAATTTGGATTACAACCCTGAAGTAACCCAAACAAACTGAAGGAAAATCAAAATAAACTACCAAGACTCCTTTCGAATGGGGAGAGGAGTGGCTTTCCAGTTATTAAGCCTTGTCTCTGGCCCGACAAATTGAACTTCTGCGTTGCTAGAACCTTCACCGCTTTCCACCATGTTCACATCGTCAAACAACTTTTCGAATCTTTCAATTAATTCCTCCTCAGGATTAATCATGGATTTAGGAATTATTGTTATCGGGTGATTTCTGTTACCGGACTTGACAAAAGATTTTAATAGATGTGGGACTGGCTTCGGAAGGACCCATGCCTTCTGTTTTGGCTTTCTGGCCTTTCTCATGTCTGTGACAGTGGGTATGAATCCCAGACCAAATGTTCCCCAGTTCTCGTGGAGAGATACTGGTTGTATAATGCCTTGCAAAGATGAGACCAAACCTTTGCTGGGTACAAAACCATTCTTCAACATTTCATAGGCTACCATGACTGATGCAGCGGTTATTTTTGGATTCGGAATGTATTTCCCCTCTGAAATATTCTCTACCAACATTGTGTCGGAAACCTGGTAAACCCATGGTCCCTGGTCATTTTCTATTCCCTCGACCGGTACAATGGCACTGCTGTGAGCATTTAAACTATCTTCCCCATGCACAACTATTTCCTGTTTATCCCATTCAAACTTGACCACCTGGTGTAGTGTTGATGGGACTGCTTTAGCAGCATGGATCCATGGTCGACCCAACAGTAAATTATAAGAAACAGCTATATCCAACACCTGAAACTCCATTGTGAATTCCACTGGCCCTATTGTCAGTTCCAGCACTATGTCGCCAAATGAATCTCTGCTTCCACCATCAAATCCACGTATGCAAATTCTATTCTTTTGGATCCTCTCCTCTTTTATTTTCAACTTGCTCAGAGTGGAGAGAGGGCAGATGTTGCGCTTGACCCGTTGTCAACCAAAACCCGGGTCACTACGGAGTTTTCACATTTTAAGGTGAGGTAAAGAGCTCTGTTGTGCTCAGTACCTTCCACAGGCAATTCGTCATAAAAAAATGTGACTCTGTTTGCCTCAAAGATTTTGTTGGCTATTTTTTCCAAGTGATTCACGGAGATTTTATTAGGAACGTGTGCCTCATTCATGATCTTCAATAAAGCTCGACGGTGCTCGTCCGAATGGATCAACAATGACAATAATGAAATTTGAGCGGGCGTCTTTTTCAATTGTTCCACGATAGAATAGTCGTGGAGCTTCATCTTTCTCAAGAATTCTTCCGCTTATTCTTCCGTCACAACTTTCTTCATTGGTGTTGGATTATTTTTAGTTTTTCTTAACTCTTCGGGAGTAAAACATCTTCCCGAACGAGTCAAGCCTTGCACCTCACAGACTTCTTCCTTGATTTCTTTTCCTTTGTACATTACCGTTACGCGCTCGTAGTTCCATGGAATGGCCTTGTTGTTGATCACTGGTAACTGGGTTACTGGCTTGATAATAACCCGATCTACACGGGCTCCTTCCACGACTATGATGGGTTTGCTGGCGACCCCTGGTACAATCACTTTTGATCCTTCCTGCTTCATAGCGACTTTGCTTGAAGATCCCTTCTCAACTACCACAGATGGCTCATCACCATTTTTGTTCTGCTTAGGTACCAACTTCTCCTCCGCTAACTGTTCATCTGGCTTGGCTTCATGAGACCGAATCATCATGACGGTTTGTGACGGCTTCTTTGTTTCCCCATCAGCCCGTACTATTTCTATCATATTGGCTTCCTGATGGGATGACATTGGATTTCTGTTGATATTGGGAGCTTTGGGGGTTTGAACTTCAATTTTATTAGTATCAATCAGCTCTTGTATTGCATTTTTCAAATGCCAGCACTTTTCTGTATCATGGCCTAGTGTACCAGAACAATACTCACAACTAACGGTGTAGTCCAGATTCTTTGGAGGAGGATTGGGCAGCTTGGATTGTATCGGCCTTAGCATATCTAGTTGTCTTAGACTGTGGAACAGACTAGCGTAGGATTCTCCCAGTGGAGTGAAGGTTTTCTTTTTTTGCACCCTTTCACCCCTGAGTGCTTGATTAGGCCTGAAACCTGGTCCGGGATAGGTTTGCGGATAAAGGTAGGTACTTGGTATGAGAGGAGCACGCCAATGAGCGTGGGAAGGTGGCTGATTGTATGCTTGCGCATGGTTAACGGAAAAATGAGGTTCCGACGGGTGATAGTAGTGTTGGGGTGAATTGTGGTGATAAGTTGGTTGGTGGGATCGATGTTGATTGTAGTAATGAGGTGAACCTCTGGATCCCGACCAAGTTCCTGAATCAACCGTCGCCGCTTCCTCCCTTTTCTTCTTTCCAATCCCTCCTACTCCGCCTTGAATAGCTTGAGTAGTTGCCTTAATAGCCGAATAACTCATGATTTTATTCGTCTTGAGGCCTTCTTCCACCATACCTCCCATCTTCACTACTTCGTTGAATGATTTTCCTATCGCTGAAACCAAATGGGCATAGTAAGTTGGCTCCAAGGCTTGTAGGAAGTAATCTACCATCTCACTTTCCTTCATTGGAGGATCCACCCTTGCTGCCTGTTCCCTCCACCGGAAACCATACTCTCTAAAGCTTTCATTGTGCTTTTTCTCAAATTTTGTCAAGGATAGTCGATCTGGGATGATTTCCAAATTGTATTGGAAGTGACAAGCAAACGCCTATGCCAAGTCATCCCAGGTGTACCATCTCCCATGGTCCTGGCGGGTATACCACTCCAAAGCTGATCCGCTCAAACTTTGACTGAAGTAAGCCATTAATAGTTCGTCTCTTCCCCCAGCTCCTCGCATCTTGCTGCAGAAACCCCTCAAGTGGGCTACTGGATCGCCGTGCCCGTTGTATAAGTCAAATTTGGGCATCTTGAAACCAACTGGTAATTGCACATTTGGGAACAAACATAGGTCTTTGTAGGCCACACTGACCTGCCCTCCTAACCCTCGCATGTCTCGGAACGATTGTTCTAAGCTTTTGACCTTCCTGAACATCTCTTCTTGTTCAGTATTTTTGACTGGCTTGCCAATTTCTGTTGGGAGGTCAAAATGGGGAGTGAATGAATGGATTTTGGAAGCTTTGAAAGTGGGCTCCGGGGGGTAGTATTGGTTGTCCTGGGCCTGGAATATAGGCTCACTAGGAGATTTGTGGAGTGTAGCTGGGGGAGGTGCCACGAAGACAGGAGTTATTGGTGGAGGAGGGTATGGAACTGGTTTAGGAGGTGGAGACTGCGGTGTATGAGAGGTGGTGCCTCGGTAGTGCTGGTAGATGGGGAAACTCGGGGATAGTTCAGTGGCAGAACTATCCTGAGTTTGGGCTAGTGATGGGGTGGAGGCAGGGTTAGCTGGGTAAGATGGGGGTGATTTCCCAGTGGACCAGGCCCGATACATCTCAGCCATTTGTTGCTTAAGTTTAAGCATCTCTTCTTTTATTTTACCGACGTCCATCTCCTCTATCTCAATACCTGTGTCGACATCCGGGATAGACATGCTTTCGGGTATCGGTCCTTTTGATCTGGTGTGATAATGATAATATGCCAGTATACTCTTAGAAAAACTAACTGCTTGAATTCTGGAAATGAACAAACTTGTTAGTTTTGAGAGTTTAACACATATATGATTACACGTTGAGATGCAATGTTCCTAGACAAATAACCCTTTTCTATCATGCATTTGCTCGGCTGCTTGTGTCATCCCAGCTTTTCTTGATATTTCTTTTTATTGTCACTCACTCTTTATTTTATTCCTTTTTGTGTTTGTGGTCGAATCTTATAGAGATTGCCTACGTATCATGTCCCCGCATGAATCAGACCGTGCGTAGTTCTGGCGTAAAGCAATTGTCAACACTTTTATTTATTCTTGAAATAATACAAAGATGGGACATACATTACATTTGAAAAACATTATAAGAAAATGGTTTAAAAACTCGACACAAACCCAAATCAAACAAAAGACATAACTCTTAACAGCTCTGAACATGCTCCACTCCCCACTTTTGTTTTCAATCATTGGATCATCTGCTCACGGTGGGGCTTGACCCGGCTGACCTCCTAGCGTATGATACATTCTTTCTAACTCCATTTCCAGATGACGGGCAAAAATAGGTGCATGCTCTATAAACCTTTCATAATCCATCCCTTGGCAGTTTACATAATATTGAGAGGTGTAAACCGCCAAATCATGGATTTGTGCCCTGAAATCTTGGAGACGTTGGTCTTGGTTTTGCAGTTGCTGTTGGCGAGTGGTGGCTATATCTCTTATACGGTCTTCGCGATCTAAAGCTAACTCTAATTGAGCTCGGAGTCTGGCCTGATCGAGTCTCGCCTGTGCTCTTTCTCTGTCAATGTCTGCGTGTTGATGTTCTCTATTGTACCTTCTCGCTTCTTCCAATTGTGCATGGAGTTGAGCTTCTGAATGTATCCAACGATCTTTCTCTTTCTTGAATTATGCCATGTCTTCTTCGGATTGCATTACTTGGCGTTCCTTATTAGATCTGGCCTCCTCGTTTAATTGTATGATTCTTTCTTTAGCTTTGCCCAACGCCTTTTCGGTTTTTGCCAAAATGGAATCATAATCTTGCATTTTTTCCAAAAGACTAGCGATGATTTTTTGATCTTTCCAACTTCTCATTGGTGTTTCAGAAGCTTTCTTCATTTTTTGAAATTGAGCGTGAAGATTTTTATTTTCACAAGCCAGACTCTTCTTTTCACCTTCTGCTTCTTGTGCTTGTAAGTCTTTCTCCAAATAGAGGTTCCTCAGACTTTCCTTTAAGGCATGAATAGTTTATTTGTATCCCTTTTCCTTTTCTCCCCAAATCAATCGTTCTTGGATTTTATCGTTAAAGGTTTGAACATGGGGTCTTTTTATAGGCCTTCTCAGATCGGTTTCTGGTGCATCATCCACGCGGGATCGTTTCTCAAACCACCTTGCATATCCTGGATTTTTCTCGCCCTTTATAGTGTCTGGAACTTGAGTATCATCTTTCAAGTATCGACATCCATTCCACATCTGCTGAATTAAAGCCTCGGGAAGAGTGGCTTCGGGGTGTAACTCGATTACTTGCATACTCAAATCTTCATCATCAGGCACCACTTGGTATCTCCCTAGTTGTCTTAGAACTCTCTGTGGCGCATATGGCTGGACGCTTCTTAATCCCAATAGCAGCAAATAACTATTCAAGGTTGACATGTGTATTACTTCCCTTACCGGGAGCCATCCCAAAGTCCACTCAATTTGACTTGCCGTTAAAGATCTTAGATGAGATACCCAGGCTTCCACCCCTTCTGGAGACTTATAATCTTTTATTCTTTCTTCATAACTCTCGATAAAATTATCATTGCTTGGACCATACTGCATGAACTTGGCTGATGTTGGAGATGTTCAATCATCCACATTTGCAACAAAATTTTGCACCCTTCGAAGACTTTTCCCCTTGATTTACATAAAGTCAACGCCCGATAAATGTCTGAGAGAATGATCGGGGCAAGGGTGTGATTTTCCTTGGTAGTGAGGACCTGTACGACTTTCGCTGTGCGAATATCAATTGTTCGTTCTTTGTTTGGGAAGACCATGATTCCCAGAAAAGCCACCATGAAAGCGAAGCGACGGTGAATCTGCCAGGTGTCTTTGTTCTGTTTGTTAGTAAGGCACTTTTCATGAATTTCAAATCCGTCCGGCTTTCCAAACCTTGAATATAGGAAGTTGAAAGAACAACACCCGTTGACAACATTGCTTTTTCTGATTTGATTACTGATGTTCAGAAGACCAAAGAATCGATGCACTGAGGGAGCCTTTGGGAATATCAGATTTTGATTTCTCAAATCTCTGTCAAAACCAGCATATCCAGCTATCTCTTCTAATGTAAGAGTAAGCTCGAAATCAGAGGAACGAAAGACATTGTGAACAGGGTCCCAAAAAGTTACTAACACTGCAATCAAATCATCACGTGGTTTAACTTTCGTAATATCTGTGAGAGTTCCCAAATGCTTAATGACCCATTTCTGACCATCTTCTTCTAACTCATGCCACCACATCTGAAGCCGAAATAGAAACTCATCTACATCTGCGAATGGTGGGTTTTGAGTGATGCTCATTTTGTATCTGCGATTAATTTTAACAAAATCAAAACTCATTTTGAAAACAGACACTCATAAAAAGAAAAATCATTTTTTTATTTAACACTTCTTCTTCTCTTTTTTTTTTCAAAATTTAAAACTATTTTGGGAATTTTCTAAAACAACCCATTTTATTTCTCGGCTCTCACAATGATTTTTTTTTTCAATTAAGCTGGTCAACAAGCAAATCCGAGGCAAATGAATGCACAAGTAGCAAGTAGGATGCATCAGGATGGTCCTTTCATTTCGGGTTCACCTGTCCTAGACAGACCCAACCCCTGTGTTGAGTCTCCAAGGTCAAATGTACATGATTCAAATAGACGTTCCTACTAGGGATCCGGTACGAGGCTGAGTTATTCTAAGTGAAAAACCTGAGGCAGATTGTTCTAGACCTGGCTTACCCAAACGGACAGTTTGAGCCGAAATGGGGGCAACGTATCGGGAGCACGGAAGTCTACCCGGCCTAGTTACTTGTCCCAACTTCGTCTTATTTGATATGACTTCTAACAGAAAGGTGGGTCACGCGCACGTGTGCACCATAAATTTAGAAGACTCAGAAAGAAGGAGGGTTTCGTAGCAGTTTTATATACACAATTCAGATAATATTAAAGCGATAAAAAGCAACATTTAGTACATTAAGCACAAATATGTGGAAAAATCAGATAACAAACAAAGCCAACTATAACAGTTATTTTAAGCTCGAATTCTTGAACCCTGAACCAGAGATTCTGGGTTTTACTCCCCAGCAGAGTCGCCAGAGCTGTCACACCTCTTTCTTTACACAACATTCCCGAGGAGGGCGTAGTGTAAAGGGAGTTTTTCCAATTAAAGGACAATCGAAACGAGATTCTTTATTAATTTCAGAGTCGCCACCTGGGAATTTTATGGCGTCCCAAGTCACCGGTTTTAATCCCGAATCGAGGAAAATATGACTCTGTTTGTCATTCTGCGAACCAGAAATCCGAGTAAGGAATTCTGTTAATCCGGGAGAAGGTGTTAGGCATTTCCGTATTTCGTGGTTCTAGCACGGTCGCTTAACCATTTTTATACTTGGCCTAATTATCTTGATTTACTAAATACATTACTTCTTGTTGCATGATTTTGTTACCGCTTTTGGTTAGATTGTTTACAATTATAGACCTTCCTTGAAATGAATCACGCGTACGTATATTCGCATTATTTTTTTTATAAATGTAAAGAATCGTGTCACGCCTACGTGTACACAATAAGATTGATAATATTTTTTATATTTTTATTATAAAAGAATTTATGGTCGAAATTTCGTTTGCTTAAATAAAATTACAAACATTCGTCATTCTTGTATGATTAAATAGTGAACTGCACATCTCGGGTTATATGAAATAAATTAATTTAATATCCTCCGGAAAAACCCCTTTTATTAAGAAAGTTTGCTCGAAGTTGCGCGAACGCATACTCCGAATTGTCTTTAGAAATGTAATTATGTCACGCGAACGTGTCCCTAATTACACGAAATATTTTTTGATGGTTAGATAAATTTTCCACAAGTGTTTATTATGTCCATCTATTGTTAAATATGAAATCCATGGGAATCACCGAATGGAATGTCTCAAGATTTCTTAAAAAATTAAAATTTATTAGGTGTTGGCCACAAATTATTTTTTTTAAAGCAGGTGAATTATATACCTCAAAACTATTCAAATTAAAAGAATTAATGAGATGAAAAATAAATAACATGCAACTAAAACTACCGTTTTATCGTGAATACGGTATATGTACTTTCAGATACTTGATAATTATATGCACAAGTTATTTATTATTTTCATAAGCTTAAGACTAAATGTATACGTTTGAAGACTTACCAAAAGCGAATTATGTGTAAAAACTAGGAAAAATTTAATTGATAAGCAAACTAATAGTTTTCGAAGAATTTCCATTATTCTATTCGGAGCGAACGCTATTTTGTACATTTTTGACTTAAAATGTTGCAATTCGTATTTATAAATCCGACCTTCTTCTAAACAACTTGTTTTTAATCCAAAGGTCTAATTATTTGGTTAATTTGCTTACGATGATTGAATTTGGGATAGGTAAAATTAAACCAATTTTTTTCTCGGCTTATGCAAGCTATTTACAAATACTAAATCTACACTTTGTAAAATCATTGACATTATTTTATATACTATTTTAAGAAATGAGTTAATCGCATTCCTAAAATAAATAGGCCATTTGTTAATAAGAAAGAGAACTAATCTACAAATTGATTTAATAAAATGACATTACATGTAACGTAATTATACATGTGAACCATCTGTAATATTCCAATATCTTAAATGTAACGGATTATATCAATTCCCCTCTCACCTATAGTTATACACATAACCGTTATCATGCCATATACGAACAAGAAACAACTTACATCATCTAGCTTTAAACAAAAATCGGATGCTTGACGAGATATACTAGTAATGTGGTTCCTTGATATTTCCATACTATCCTATACTTAGCCAACAAGATTACAAAATTTAATTAATGGTCAGCTTTCTGCCGTGTTCCCTATCTTGACAATTCGAAAATAAATGTTACCACTAAACTTCAGAATAAATAAGATTACAGCAGAGTTTATACTACTCCAAAAGGCCAGTTGGCTAATAGCTCCCATGTCAAGTATAATACTACATTAGCTAACTAAAAAAAAACTGAAACTTAACTAATAGATTTAAATGAGTAGAGGACATAATTGCAATTCCAAACTTCATTTATTTGCAATATTGAAGCTTTTCATAACATGAGTCTACAGATATATACCTGGAAATGAGGGTAAAAAAGGTAATATTTCAGCAATAGCAGCAACAGAAACCCAACAGCAGAAAAATGCCAATCAATTCAGCAGATTTGAACAAACCAGCAAGACCCGTGAAAACCAGGCAAACAGTAGCAAAAGTCTTAGGAAATTTCAGATTCAAACCAAACAATATCACCAAACAAACCCGGACAGATGCAAGGAAACATTATTTCGGAAAAACTTAGGAAAGGCAAACTGAAACTCTCAATCTCCAAAATCAGCCTTAACACTAACTTCTAATGTAAAATTCTGTTTTTACTTTTCTGATTTTCTCCCTTTCTTTTTTCTCTGTGTGTATATTCTGTCTCTTTCTCTGTCTCCCTTCTCTCTTTTTTTGGTTTTTTATTCTCTCTGTCTGTATCCTTTTTGTCTCTCTTTCTGTATGTTTTTTTTTCTGTATCTGCTATCTTAAATCAGTCCCAATACCCCTTTTATACAACTTGTTTTCTCCCTTTATTGCTGCCTGGACCCCCTTGTTATCTAAGGCAGATTTTCCACTCAAATCTGCCACTAAACTGCTTTTCTAATGAATCAGCCATTAAGGAAAACTTTCCCTTAATTTCAGCCCTTCCACTTCCTTTGGTTCCCCATTAGGATTAATTAATACCCCATTGATAAAGCACTAGCAATAAAGTATCATACTAACTGTTTTATTCCCCAAACACCCCTGAGATTCCCTTACTATTACTGCCCTGAAATTACTGCCCTACCCACTCCCTTTCAACCTGCATTAAACCTCTCCAGTCTACTCAAAATCCAACCACTATCTGAATTCAATTAACTACAACAACTATAACCAATTCAAATGTTTTAAGGCAAAGAATACCTTAAATACTAAGACTCCCAGGATTCAGAACATTGTGTACAATCAAACAGAACTTTAACTAATCAGACCATCAACCATCGAAATTAAAACCAAACAGAATGCCAAAAATGATTTAAACTTATATGAACAAACTGAACATTGACATCTAATCAATCAATTACATACACACAACACAAACAAAGTTAATCATACTAACATGGTAATTCATGGTTTTGTTCAACACAGGGGGTTTATGAAGCTAACTATTCGACGACATTAATCAGATCGACTACGTAGTTTATAATATGTACAACTTAATTATGGAAGAGAAATTGACCAAATAAAAGGGATACTGGGAATGAAAAGATGAATTGAAAGAATTTGAAAAATTAATCAAAACTAAAATACACAAATACACAGATAAACAAAAACCATAAATACAGGAAAAGAAAAAGGAAAAATACCTCAAACCTTCAGAACTTATACGGACACAGGCTCAAACTAGGATTCAGACCTTTTGAGGTTTGAATAGACTTTACTCGAAGTATTCTCAATTGAGAATACCTCGATTAAAGTCTCTTATACCTCAATCTCTCATTTAATTTGGGCAAATTCCACGATTTGGATTTTTAGGGTTCCTGATTCTTTGATCTAAAATTCGAGCATTTCTAGACATATTCGAACCAAATCAATGGTGTTTTAGGCACGAGGGAGATCAGGTGGATAACTGATGTGAGTTTGGGGTAGGTTGGGGTAGGGTTAGGTTTTACTCGAATCATCAAATGAAGATTCGAGCAGTTCCAGGAAGATTCGAACTATGCTACTAACAGGTTCATGACGAGGACGGACAGGGGAAACTATGATGTTAATTTGGAAGCCATCAGAGAAAGTTGGGTTTTCATACCAAACTTTGATCGAAGATTTGAGATGTTGGGGCCTGATTCGAGGGAAACTAACACCAGATCTGTAAAGAGGATGTCGTGGGGAAGCTATGTTGTTAAGATGGGGTCATTTGGACCACCGGAATCGCCGTGAGGCGATTTCCGGTGGGCGGTGGACGGTGGGGTTCATCTGGTCTCTGAATATCAGAGACGAAGGGGAAATGGGGGGGGGGGGGTATGGCCTAGGGGGCGTGGGGTGATGGGTTAGGCTTATATACGGGGGAGGGAATTGATCCTGGGCCGTCCGATCTTCTGAGATCAATGGCCCAGATCAATTCATTTAAAAAGAACGATGTCGTTTGACTTTGGTTGGGGGGTCGGTTCGAACCAGATACAAAATGGATCGGGTTGGAGATGGGTTATTGAAAGGGATCTTGGACCGTTGGATTGGGTGTCTGAACGGTTAAGATTGAGGGGTGACGAAACAGTGTAGTTTTATCATCATACTACGTCGTTTCGTCCGTCTCTGAGATCAGTTGTTTGGATTGGGCTAGGGATGAAGTTTGGGCCTGAATTTCTCCTGGCCCAGTCCGAGTTTCCTTTACATTTACCCATTTTCCATTTTTCTTTAATTACAAAAATTAAACAAAAATTCTAAATAAATTGTAAAAATCAAAAAAGTAAAATTACACACATATTATTTAACACCTATAATAATTAATGCTCAAATTAAAAATTTAAATAAAATCAACACAATGGCAAGAAACACATATGTATATTTTTTGTGATTTTCTTTCTGTAAAACAAACCTGTTAATTCCTAAGTTGAAAAACTAAATCTTAAATGCACATATTATATATATATATTTTTTTTTTGTATTTTTAAATGCATTAATAAAATTACTCACGCACATATACCTATGCAAACAAACAGGAAATCCGTACAATATTTCCTAAAAATAACACATAATTAAAGAAAAGACCTAATTTCAGGAATTATTTTGGAGTAATTTGTATGAGGCAAAAATCACGTGCTCACAAGCATCACCTGACTTATTTGTAACTCTTTTTTTTTTCAATTTGGAATAAAAGACCCGATATTGCAAACACGACATTTCAGCGTCTCAGGGAGGCAGATTTAAAGGCTGTGAGGGTCAAAAATCAAAACATAACCAAAGGTGGCTGTTTATGCAAAATCAGCCTTCCGGCGTCCCGTTTGGGGATACTTGGCTATATTTGACATGAGCGGCATTATCCGACTTTTTTATGATAAAAATTCGACATTTTTTGGTTATTTTTGCAAAGGAGAGGTTGGACATCACCCGACTAATTTATGACAAAATTAAAATTTGGACATTTTTTTTGGCTATTTTAGCAAAGGGGAGGTTGGACCCGATGAGGGTTGCCTACGTATCTCACATTCGGTGAGAATCAAACCCGCGTAGTTCGGGTAAGAAAAATTAATTAAATCACGAATCCAATTTTCTTTCTTCAAAAATCAAAATTTTGGGAGAGTTCTCACATTATTCGGACATTGGTTTTTTCTTAAATGAGCAGCTCTCAATTTTCAAAATTCCCGTTTTCACCCACCGGTCAACATGCAAGTTCGAAGCAAATTAAATGCGCCAACAAACAAGATGCAGCAGGATGGTCTTTTTGTTCCAGGTTGCTTTTCCTAGACGGGCCCAACCCCTGTGTTGAGCCCCCTAAGTCAAATGCAACGTGATGCAAATAAACGTTTCCTACTAGGAATCCGGCATGAAGTCATGTTTTACTAAGTTTCAAAACTGGGTTTTGTTCTAGACCTGGCTTACCCGAGCGGACAACTCGAGTCGAGGAGGGGGCTACGTACCGGGGACCCGCGGGATCGTTCGGCTTTGTAACTTATCCGAGCCTCTTTCTACTTGGGTATGACACTAACAGAATAGGGAGTCTCAAACCAGTGAGCAGCATCCCCAAAGGTAAGAAGAGAAGGGTTCGACACAGTTTATATATACAGTCAAATAATATCAAAGCGGTAACACATATCATCGGCATATGAAGCACATATCTCATGATAATATCAGATAATAAACAAAGCCAAAAATAACAATTATTCTAAGCTCGAATTTCTAACCCTGAACTGGTGGTTCTGGGTCTGATCCCCAGCAGAGTCGCCAGAGCTGTCACACCTCCTTTTTTCGCCCCCGCGAGGGTGAAGGAGTTTTTCCAATTAAAGGACAATCGAAACGGGATTTGTTTGTTTATTTCAGAGTCGCCACTTGGGAGATTTAGGGTGTCCCAAGTCACCAATTTAATCCCAAATCGAGGAAAAGAATGACTCTGTTTAACAGTCCGCGAACCAGAAATCCGGATAAGGAATTCTGTTTACCGGGGAGAAGGTATTAGGCATTCCCGAGTTCCGTGGTTCTAGCACGGTCGCTCCACTGTCATATTTGGCTTGTTTATCTAATTTTATACAATTATGAGCTCATGTGCGAGTTTTAACTTTTAACCGCTTTTGTTATTATTATATATTTTTTTTATCAAGAGTTGCAACATTATGGAAATACATCTCCAACCACGTCACATCAATGCACCCGTGGTTGTTGGCATATTTCAACTCTGTTGAGATTTGAATTTGGGTCACATAAATGTGCACCCGAGTTTAAGAAAATTAAATTATTAAAGACGCGCCTAAAGCGACTAGCGTATCATTTACTTTGGGTAGGGCCGTGAAATTTTGCTAAACGGTCCATCCCGAAGTCTAAGCAATTTCAAAGCAAATATTTACCGAGGTCCCCGCAATTTTATATTTTTATTCGGCGAGGCTCATCTCATCCTTATTTTTAACAGGAATTTGCAACGTCATGAACATGCATCTCGGACCACGTCACAATCAATGTACCCGTGATTAGAGACACATTTCAACTCCGTTGAGATTTGGATTTGGGTCACATAAATGTGCACCCGAGTTTAAGAAGGTAAGATTTATTAAAATGCGCGCCTAAAGCGATTAGCGTATTATTATTTTGGGTAAAGCCGTGGAGTTCGCTGAACGGCCTATCCCGAGTTTTAAGTAATCAATACATACATTTTTGTGAGGGCCCCGCAATCTGTGCGTTTAATTTGGCGAGGCTCGTCTCATTTTTATTTAAAAGGTCGTCCTATAGTGGCTATGTTTTCTATTGAGTTTGTCTCTAATAATGAAAGAAGAAGAACAGTCCAACTTTATTTACATGCTTACAAGTTAGTTATAGTCGAGTTCCGAATATGATTTGCAAAATCCGAAACATGAACGCGTATATGGGCAGTCGCTTAGATATTGCGGGCCCAGGCCCAGCACACACTGTATGGACTGGACCTAGGCCATTCCTTTTCCGATAAGGGCCTGTTAGTTCACTCGACTCAGGCCCAACATTTATGAGGCTGAAATGGAAACTGGTGTTATTTTATTCTAACGGTATTGTTGCAAGCTATAGCGAGGCAGCCTACTAAATGGAGTGAGATTAACTAGCAATGGACAGTTTAACACTTAACATGCGTTAGAAGATATGCTAATCACAAACACAACTAAAATTCCAGATATTGCTTACTACACAATCACTTCTTTTCTATCTACCAGCATACATACATAAGGTGATACTAAGTTGCCATACGTGATGTCTAGTTATACATGATGACTACCCTCATTATCCTAATAGAAGATATGAACTATTATACATACAACTTTAATGTTCAATATACAGACTGAAACAGATTCGAAAAAAAACTTCAGCTCTTCATTTTTTGCATTCATGTTTCAAATTTCAGCCTACATTGACCAGTGTATCAGTTGTGTACCTGGTATAGGAAAGCAAAAAAAGAAGAGGAATGATCAGTGCAGCAGTAGCATACACAGCAACAGCAGCAACAAGAAAAACAACAATCCATAGTAACACAACCCAGCAGTCAGATTTTTTAACACCAAGACAAAGAACCCAGTTTGCAGCCCAGCAGCACCCCAAAACAAATAAAGTCAAAGGAGAGAAGGAAACTGATGCAGAAAAGCAGTAGCCTCTGATTGTTATGTTCAAAATCCAGCACACTTTCAACTCTATATCACTCTGAAAACAGACTGTCCTTTAAAGGTTGAAAGACCAGCCTTGTTTTTGCTTTTCTTTTCTCTATCCAAACTTAAAACTGTCCAGCCCCTTCTTAACTCTAAATCAGCCTATTTATAAGCCAACCCAGGCCAGCCAAGCTTGCCTTGATACCTTCAGCCTTTATTCTGCCCATACCCCTTAATTCCCCATGCCTAAATGTCTTTTCTTGATGCCCACTATATTGTTCCCCATGCTTGTCCTATTTGTTTTAATCAAGAGTCATGGGAGGGGTTATAATATTCAAATAAACCAATGCCCTTATGTTATGTACCCCACTGACAATTAAACTAAGTTTAACAAATGACCCCTAGGCAGTCCTCAGCTTTACAGCCTGTTAACATGCTACTAAACTCCCAAAATTACCCCTTAACCCTTGCATATTACTGTATTACCCTAACACTTAACAGTCAGTATATAAACCCCTCTGAATTTAGCTAATCACTAAACTGACTGTATCAACTTAAGCCTAACACTGATTTCAGGTTGTTCTGCTAAACTTCTACAGTTATACCCAATTCTCAGCCTAAGTTCAACCAATGATTCAAACTCAATCAAACAAGGGTACCAATAAAATGGTATGAGTTGGTCATATTGGGAGCCAATCCTGACCAACTCAAAACCAGAATGCAAATAGGTCAACAGTCAACAAGCTAAGGCCAAAGCAGTAATGAACAGGCTTCCATAGCAGACTATGAAGATCATGAGGTTACTGAACGAATGAGTAGTCTAGTTCAAAGACAAAACTGAACATATTCAACAGGTTCATTATAAGTTAGCATACAGATGTGGTGCTGGCAAACATACATGGAGGGTATTAATGAGCTACTGTCCTGTTTCCTCTAATTTTCAAATAAATTAATTGACGACACTTATTTAAATGACTATACAAGCTATAATAGACAACAAACAATCAATAAAACGCACAAAACAAACTAAACATTACCTCAGGATTCACAAACTTGACTGAAAAATCAACACAAACTAAACTAAACATGAAAAACAGATAGAATTTATAGGGGAACAAAAGAAAGGGAAACATTTACCTCAGGGATTCGAAATCAATACTGACCCAGGCTCGAACTCGGGCTCGACCATTTTTAGGGTCGAATGGACTTTAATCGAAGTGTTCTCAACTGAGAACACCTCGGTTAAAGTCTATTAGACCCCGACCCTTTTGTTGATTTGGACAGACCCCCATAGATTTGAGTTCTAGGGTTCTTGGGGCTCGAATTAGGGGTTCGAGCCTTTCTGGTTAGATTCGAACGAAACCAAGGTCATTCAGGGGGTGAGGAAGGTCAGGAAGATGAACGGTGTGAATTTGGGCTTAGTTGGGGTTAGTTAGGTTTTTGCTCGAATCTTCGATTGAAGATTCGAGAAGCTGTAGGGTGATTCGAGGTAAATAGTTAACGGATTTGGAACGAGGGTGGTTAGGTGCATTAGGGGTTTTATTTTGGTAGTCATCGGAGTCGTGGTTTGCCGGGTTTACGGTGGGGGAATCCTAAGGCGGCTAGGGTTTGTGAGGGGGGGTTTCTGGGGACGAGGATGAACAGTAGGCGAGGGGGGGGTTTGGTTTGGCGTGTGGGGTGATGGATTGGGGGTTTTTATACGGGGTGGGTGGTTTAATCCTGGCCGCTGGATCAATCAAGATCGATGGCCAGGATAAGGGGAGTTAACCAACACAGCGTCGTTTGGTTTAAGTAGGGGGGTCGGTTCGAACCGGAGACAAATGGGTCGGGTTGGAGACGGGTTGTTGAAAGGGATCTTGGACCCTTGGATTGTATTGGATGGACGGCTCAGATCAACTCGCCTAAAATAGCGTCATTTCAACTTAGCAGGGGCTGCACTTGGACCATCTGATTGAAACAAATCAACAGCTCAGATTGAGGCGCCGAAACGGCATCGTTTGATGCATCTGAGGGGTCGGGCAATTGGACTGGACCAATGCAATGGATTGGGCCTGATTTTCAATTTAATTTTTGGCCCAAATCCGGTATTTTCTTTCCTTATAATTAAACAAAAATTCCTAATCAAAATAAAAACCAAAATTAAACTACACAAATATTAATTAACACCTAACAACAATTATCACACGAATTAAAACTTTTAATAAAATCACCATGACAACAAATAGAATAAAAATGCATATTTTTGTGATTTTCGCTTTTAAAACCAAATTATGGTTAATTAATTCCTAAATGTACCATTTATTCCTAAATGCGTGCAACATGTATTTTTGTATTTTTAACTATAGCAAGGCGAGCATTTACGGACAGAACAATTATCAAAATGTCACGCAAATTCTCAAAATTGTACCCGAATATAACTTGTTTTACTTTTTCGATTTCTTTTGGAGTTGTTTCCGTGAAGCAAAAATCACGTGCTCACAGCAACATCACGAGCTCTACGATCGGCATATCGCTTCTGCATGGACTGAGCTGTGCGAAGTCGATTTTGAATAATATTGACCTTATCCAAGGTATCCTGTACTAACTCTATACCCAACAACTGAGCCACCCATGGCTCAAACCATCCGACTGGCGATCGGAACCACATACCATACAATGCCTCATAGGGAGCCATCTGAATGCTCGACTAATAACTGCTATTGTAGGCAAACCCCGCTAGCGGCAAAAACTGATCCCACGAATCTCCGAAATCTATAACACAAGAGCGGAGCATATCATCTAGTATTTGAATAATGCGCTCGGACTATCCGTCTGTCTGAGGATGAAATGATGTGCTCAGCTCAACCTGCATGCCCAAATCAGGCTGTACTGCCCTCCAAAAGTGCGAGGTGATCAGCATATCTCGATCAGAAATGATAGACACGAGCACACCGTGAAGACGGACGATCTCGCGAATATAAATCTCTGCCAACCGTTTTGAAGAATAATTAACTGCCACATGAATGAAATGCACTAACTTGGTCAGCCTGTCCACAATGACCCAAATTACATCGAACTTCTTTTGAGTTTGTGGGTTTTAAACCCTAAACTGAACTTTTACTTTAGTCAGCATTAGGGTTTTAAACCCTAAACTGAACTCTTTCCTTTCAGTCAGCATTAGGGTTTTATACCCTAAACTGAACTCTTTCCTTTAGTCAGCATTAGGGTTTTAAACCCTAAACTGAACTCTTTCCTTTAGTCAGCATTAGGGTTTTAAACCCTAAACTGAACTTTTTCCATTCAGTCAGCATTAGGGTTTTAAACCTTAAACTGAACTCTTTCCTTTAGTCAGCATTAGGGTTTTAAACCCTAAACTGAACTTTTTCCATTTAGTCAGCATTAGGGTTTTAAACCCTAAACTGAACTCTTTCCATTCAGTCAGCATTAGGGTTTTAAACCCTAAACTGAACTCTTTACATTAGTCAGCATTAGGGTTTTAAACCCTAAACTGAACTTTTTCCATTTAGTCAGCATTAGGTTTTTAAACCCTAAACTGAACTCTTTCCATTCAGTCAGCATTAGAGTTTTAAACCCTAAACTGAATTCTTTCCTTTAGTCAGCATTAGGGTTTTAAACTCTAAACTGAACTCTTTCCTTTAGTCAGCATTAGGATTTTAAACGCTAAACTGAACTCTTTCCATTCAGTCAGCATTAGGGTTTTAAACCCTAAACTGAACTCTTTCCATTCAGTCAGCATTAGGGTTTTAAACCCTAAACTGAACTCTTTCCATTCAGTCAGCATTAGGGTTTTAAACCCTAAACTGAACTCTTTCCTTTAGTCAGCATTAGGGTTTAAAACCCTAAACTGAACTTTTTCCATTCAGTCAGCATTAGGGTTTTAAACCCTAAACTGAACTCTTTCCTTTAGTCAACATTAGGGTTTTAAACCCTAAACTGAACTTTTTCCATTCAGTCAGCATTAGGGTTTTAAACCCTAAACTGAACTTTCCCTTTAGTCAGCATTAGGGTTTTAAACCCTAAACTGAACTCTTTCCTTTAGTCAGCATTAAGGTTTTAAACCCTAAACTGAACTTTTTCCATTCAGTCAGCATTAGGGTTTTATACCCTAAACTGAACTCTTTCCTTTAGTCAGCATTAGGGTTTTAAACCCTAAACTGAACTTTTTCCATTTAGTCAGCATTAGGGTTTTAAACCCTAAACTGAACTCTTTCCATTCAGTCAGCATTAGGGTTTTAAACCCTAAACTGAACTCTTTCCATTCAGTCAGCATTAGGGTTTTAAACCCTAAACTAAACTCTTTTCCTTCAGTCAGCATTAGGGTTTTAAACCCTAAACTGAACTCTTCCATTTAGTCAGCATTAGGGTTTTAAACCCTAAACTGAACTCTTCCCTTTAGTCAACATTAGGGTTTTAAACCCTAAACTGAACTTTTTCCTTCAGTCAGCATTAGAGTTTTAAACCCTAAACTGAACTCTTTCCATTTAGTCAGCATTAGGGTTTTAAACCCTAAACTGAACTTTTCCCTTTAATCAGGATTAGGGTTTTAAACCCTAAACTGAACTTTCCCTTTATTTAGGATTAGGGTTTTAAACCCTAAACTGAACTTTTCCCTTTAATCAGGATTAGGGTTTTAAAACCCTAAACTGAACTTTTCCCTTTAATCAGGATTAGGGTTTTAAACCCTAAACTGAACTTTTTCCCTTTAGTCAGCATTAGAGTTTTAAGCCTTAAACTGAACTTTTTCCATTTAGTCAGCATTAGGGTTTTAAACCCTAAACTGAACTCTTCCCTTTAGTCAGCATTAGGGTTTTAAACCCTAAACTGAACTCTTTCCATTTAATCCTGATTAAAGGGAAAAGTTCAGTTTAGGGTTTAAAACCCTAATGCTGACTAAATGGAAGAATTCAGTTTAGGGTTTAAAACCCTAATGCTGACTAAAGGGAAGAGTTCAGTTTAGGGTTTAAAACCCTAATGCTGACTAAATGGAAGAGTTCAGTTTAGGGTTTAAAACCCTAAACTGAACTTTTCCTTAGTCAGCATTAGGGCCCCAACCCTAAACTGAACTTTTCCCCAGTTGGTCAACATTAGAGTTTCAACTCTAAACTGAGCTTCTCCCCAGCTAGTCAGCATTAGGGCTCCAACCCTGAATTGAACTATTTCCATTCCGCCAGCCTTAGGGTTCCAACCCTAAACTGAGTATTCTTACCTTGTGGCAATATCGTTGATCCAATTCCTTCACCAATGCTATGAACTTCCTGGCAAATAACTCACGAAATTTTCCTAGTGAAATTGGGGCAGAAAATTTCGTTCGTTTGTTTTTTCCCCGCAGGTCTGACCTCGAGGCGCATGGATCGAGAAGACCCACGAGATGAGCCTCAACCTAGAATAAAAAAAAGAGAAGATGTTCCGAGATGCTTGAAAAAACGAAGGGTGGATCGCTCCGAGTTTCGATCAAGGCCCCGAGTTCTACCACTCCCGTCTCACTCAGTGTCGCAGAAATAAACAGGCACCTACAACTTGCAAGCATCAAGATTCGGATCGAAGTCTACAAGCAAAATCAGCTAAGACCCGATATCAAGTTACAAAAGAATCATAGATAGAAATCTTGTAACTAGCAAGTGACAGGCATAAATAGTTAGTTTAGTTTCAATTTCCTTTGGTTGTAATAAGGCGGTCAGTAAAGCGATGGTAGCAACAACAACAACAGTAACAGCAAGCACTGCAGTCCCACGGTAGTCCCAGCTACCAAAACTTCCCGAACTACATTAACCTGATTCCCCTTTAGCCAGGGATATGTAGGAAACCTTTGAAGCAAAGGTTCGGTTAAATCTTTTTCAAAAAAAAATGCTTCACACGGAGTACTCGGATGGGCAAAAATCGCTCACTTTATCTTTGCGCGAAAAACCCTTCGTGTCTTCAGGCAAAGAGGGGCAGCTGTAAGCACGTGATTTTTGCCCTATATGAGAATTACTCCCAAAAATTCAAAATAAAATGATTTTCCTTGGTGTGCAATTTTGTGATATTTTGTGATATTTTAAATAATTATTTGTATTTTTCTGTGCATGTTTATTTATTAAATTAATAAAAATATACAAAAATATGTCGCATTTTGCATGTAGGATTTAATTCTACAATTGTTAGTAATTAAGTTTGTTTACAAAAAATGAAAATTACAAAAATAGGCATCTTTTGCATTTTTAGCATTTAATGTCCAAATATACAATTTTATGCTTAATTATTACTTAATTGTGCGTTAATTGTTATTGGTAGTTAATTTGCGCTTTCATAACTTAATTTAGTTCTTAATAATCATTTAAGTATTTTTATAATTTAGTTTTAGAAAAATAAAAGAAGAAAAGATAACAAAAATACAAAGAAAAATCGGATTGGGCCACTTCTTCAAATTTCAACCCCAGACCCAAACAATTGTCCAATTTTCCCCACGACCCAGTCCACTTCAGACAGGGTCGACCCGTTCCGCCCCATTAACCCATTAACCCAACACCCACTCTTCATTTTGGCCTAACACAAAGCAAAACACAAAAACAAAAACCCTAAAAAAAACAAAAAGAACTTACCCGCCCCCATCCCTTCTCTTCTTCTTCACTTCTCCTCCAAAGCTCCAAGCACACAACCATGGATGCCCTTACCTTATTCTTCGTCTACTCAGAACAACCAACGTCACCACCATTCACGTCGACCTCCCCGTCTGCTTCGCCGCTGCTTCGCCGGAAAACCCTCGGCCAAAATGGAAGGAAAACCCATCGCCATGGATGCCATGTTTTGTGTGTTGCTACTGCTTCATCTTCTTCAGCCTGCTCCAGCAGCGTCACTGCTGTTGCTCCGTCGTCTCTGAGCTTTGCCATCGTCGTCCATGGCGGTGCTGCCTTCCCGCCATTGACGCTGCTTCAAGCTCGAGTTTTCTGCTTGCTGCGTCGACCACCTTCCTCCTCCTCGACGAACAGCTGCTCTTCGTCCAGTTCGAACCAAACAGACCCATCATGCTACTGCTGTCATTGCCCTCGTCGACCACTCGTTTCCATGGCCAAACGACCTCCGTTACTGCTTCGTCCTCTTCGAGCTTGGGCATCACCATGGCCAAGCTGTCTTCACGCTACTGTTGCTACCCTCATCTTCTTCACGCGAACAAACCAAGCGCACCTCCAGCTGCTTCTGTCTCATCACTACTGTTCCGGCGCCAACTAATTAGGTTCGTATTCATCGTCGTTTGTTCGAACTTTGGTCGAGGCTCATCGAGTTCGTCGTTGGTTAGTCGATTGTTCGTCGTTTCGATCCGGTTAGTAGATTTTGAGTTTTTATTTTTGTCCGTATTTTGTTTTGATATTTCTCGAATCTAAAATCGGCAAAATGTTTGTTTTGTTCATGTCTATCGTTTGAATTAATTTTTTTAGTTTGTTCATGTGCTTTGTTAAATTAATTTTTCAGATTTCAAATGAAAGATTAATTAGTTGTTTTTCATGTTTGTATTATTGTTTAAATATTTGTTAGTTTGTTAGATTCAAATTAAAATTTAATTAATTATTTCTTCAATTTGTTTCATGTGTTGTTATGTATTTTTCAGAAATTATTAATGTCGTTTGAATCGTTTTAATCCGTCATGTTTGTTGTTTTTAGTTCATATTCATCTTTGCTTGAAGTTCATGTTTAATCCAGTGGTTTAATGTGAGTTTTATGTTTGTTTTGATTTGTTGATTTAGTTTGAATCATGTATTTTGTTGTATCCTTGCTCATCCATTGATGGTCTAAATTAACCAGGATTGGTTCCCGATATGGTTAATTTATTTCCATTAATTTGGAGTTGTGTTTGTTCATCGTGTTCATGTGATTTGTTGTTGAAGATTGTTAAGAAATTGGTCATCTTGACTATATTTTGGTCAAGTTATGATTAATTGAGTGTTTAGAGATGATGGGGGTAATTTGGTAAATTGTATTGCATTCGGGGGTAGATTTGTAATTGCAATAAGGTCGGAGGGGTAGTTTGGTAATTGAACATTATTTTGATTCTTTATGTTAAGCATGGGGGACAAAATATAATGGGGTGTGGGTGATATAATTGTTTAACATAATGGGGGACAAAACATAATGTAGTGGAGGAGAATATTGCATTTGTTTATGTAAGCATGGGGGACAAATTATAATGGGTTGTGGTGGATGTATTTATTTAATGTAGGCATGGGGGACAAAGTTTAAAATAAAGAAAACATTAATAAGTGGGACAAAGCATGTCATTAAGGAATAATTTGAGGTTGGGAATTGAAGACTTGTCTTGCTATATATAGAGTCATTTCTTGACATTGAAGGAGGGCTAGACTTGAGAAAAAAAAACTTAGACTAGAACTTGAAGATTAAGGGAAGACTTAGAGAGGGAGAGGATTATTATTTGGGAAAATATTTTTGAGAGTAATACTTTCTGAAAATCTGAAGAAGTGTGGTAGAGTTTTGAAGAAGAGAAAGACAACTTGAACTTCTACTTGAATAAATTCTGTTTGTCTTTTCTCGAGTGTTATTCAAAATCAGTAAACTACTGCATCTTGTATCCGTCTCTCTTCTGCTTTGACTGTGATTGCACTTTGGTATTGCTGATTTTTTCAATCCGTTGCTGGGTTATTCTACTGGTTATTACTGGTTTGCGGTGTTGCTGAACCTGCTGTTGCTGTGTTATTATTGCTGCTGACTTCTCCTTCTTTTGTTCTTGTACTGCCATTTCCAGGTACACATTTGTATACTCTCGGATTGAAGAGAAATGAAATATTAATCAGGCTTTGTTCCTGTTGAATCCCTCCTGTTTAGATTTGTGTTTGAATATAATTTTCCTTTCTTTGTATAAAAATGTAGTTGATTGATTAAATGAGTAATGATGTCGCATATGTATAACTTTTTCATCTAATAACGTTAGTTCAAATTAATCAAAGAATAGTTAATCTGTTTTGATATTATGGTGTGTCAATCTCACGTTTTAGTATTATTGAATAATAGAATATAGAATGAAAGCCGTTTTTCTTTGTACAAACTCGGTCGCAATTTTCCATTCGCATTAGCCGTAAACTAGTAACTAATAAGTTACGTTTTAGCATGTAATTAATTAAGAGATTTTATTTTATTTTAGAGATGAACTTAATAGAAAATATAGTCACTGTAGGTTTATCCTTTTAAATAAAAATGAGACGAGCCTCGACAAACAAAAATGCACAAGCTGCGGGGCCCTCTAAATGTATATATTAAAATACTTAGAATTCGGGACAGGCCGTTTAGCGAATTTTACGGCCTTCCCAAAATAACAATACGCTAGTTGCTTTAGGCGCACCTTTAATAATTTAACCTTCTTAAACACGGGTGCACATTGATGTGACCCAAATCCAAATCTCAACGGAGTCAAAATGTGTCGACGACCACGGGTGCATTGATTGTGACGTGGTTCGAGATGCATTTTCACGACGTTGCAATTCTATAAAAATAAATGATAATAATAAAAGCAGTTTAAACTTAATAAAAGCACATAAGTCACAACATGTATTTAAATCAGATATTTAGCCATTATAACAATTTAAGCGACCGTGCTAGAACCACGGGATTCGAGGGTGCCTAACACCTTCCCTCGGGTCAACAGAATTCCTTACTTAGAATTTCTGGTTCGCAGACTTCATTTGGAAAAGTCGAAAATTTCCTCGATTTGGGATTCAAGATAAACCGGTGACTTGGGACACCAAAAGCCAAACCTTTCCCAAGTGGCGACTCTGAATCAATTAAATAATCCCATTTCGAATATTGTCACTTAAATTGGAAAAACTTTCTCGCGTATTTACCCTCCGGGGCGGGCGCGCAAAAAGGAGGTGTGACATTGATCATCAACTAACTACAACTCTTTTTCTTTTGTTCGAGTTTAGGATTGACAATGTGAGCAAGCTTATACAAGGGAAGATAGTAATAGGATTGGGTTGATTAACTGGATTGCAAGAAAAAGGAAGGAATTTTTTTTTTTTTTTTTTTTTTAGGAAAACATCAATATTTTCTTAAAACGTTATCCGAATAAAAAAGATTGTTTAAATTAAATCTAATTTTCAAATTGTCAGAATGTTAACCCTTCCGCCCTCCAGAAAAAATATGTCAATTTCCAAAAGCATATTACAAACTGTCAATATAATAATTTTTTATATATTATAGCAGAAAACTTCCATCTTTTATAAACAAACGTATGTTTCTTTTGCATTATCTGATATTATAAAATAGTTTTACACTCTATTATAATATATACTATGGATGTTAACATCACTAATATAATTTATTTCAGATAAGTTCCCAAATGCAATAATTAAAAGAAATAAATGGTCAAATTCATGGCTGTTAGCATCATATTGTTCAACTACCCAGTCAAATTCTTTTATCGTGAAGTAATCCTTGGTTAAATAATTCAAAGTAAACCATTATATTTTTGATATCATATCATTAGTACATGACAAAATTTAATTAATATTTTGTGATAACTATTTATTTACTTTGAGAGAAACTCGATGTGCTGTAAAATCACGCAACATTTTTACCTTTATTCTTGGTTTTGTTAGCTTTTTGTCTCCCTAGAAGAATTTAAAGGACACGACACATTTTGCATATTACTAATACACCCTTATTAAAGAAAATTACTATTAATTATTTTTTAAATAACCTTCATCGTATAAAAGTTCGTTACATCACCAATATATAGGAGTAGGGGCGTACGCAAGAAGTTTGGTAAGCGATATCGAAATTTGTATAACGAAAATAAATAATTTTAATGATCTTATTTCTAAATAAGAAATAACTTTAGTCCATTAATTTTATTGAATTAAATTAAAAAATATCATGAGTTTAATTCTACTTAATCACAATATTCAACTATAGAAGATTTCTAATATATTTGCCGAAAATTGATATTTGAACCTTTTTGAACCTTTGACCTCTTAAAATAAAATCTAAGTAAAGTTATATGCAAGGGGACAATATCTGTTAAGTGGTGCTATTTATTTTACTTATGTGTTTCCTCACGAAACGTTCACTTTGTTGACACCATTTAGAAGTTAAATTCCTTCTCGAAAGGCCAAATACATAGACACCTCTTAAAATTGGTATTAATTTTTTAACGTTTTAAGCATATGTATTTGGTCTTTTTCAAATATCAATGTATTATGTTCTTTTCTTTTCGATAAAATAAATGAGTTATAGTGTGTTTGGCCAAGTTTTTTCAAGCCAAAAATATTTTTTAAAAATATTTTTTTTTGTTTGATCAAGTTTTTAGAGGGAAAAAATTTTTATGAGTAGAAACAGAAGCAGTTTTAGAAAAGCAAAAAAAAATAGTTTCTCTCAAAAAATACTTTTTTAAAAAGCAATTCTGAAAAAATTACACTTAGAAGCAGTTTTTTAAAGTTTGGCCAAACACAAATTGATGCTCAGAAATGCTTTTCAAATAAATTAGCCAAGCATACATTGTTTTCTTACCAAAAGTACTTTTGAAAAAAACACTTCTTAAAATAAGTTGATTTTTACAGCTTGGCCAACTAGGCTATTAGTAGAGTCCGGAACCAAAATGTTGTCTTTTTGGACTCAAACCACAAAAATAGGTGGAAAAATAACTGAGTTTTATTTATATATAACGTGGTTATTCACCGTGCTATACCTTAACAGCACGTTTGTCCATTAAGGATACATCATGTGTTACACCCGCTATATATATTAATATTACTGCCCCACCAATAATTCATCTGAACTTTACTGACCCACCAATAATTGAGAGTATAGCGCATGCATAATATGCGCTACATATATAGCGCCTATTATGCATGTGCTATACCCTCAACTATTGTACTCTTCAGACTGGAGGATGAGGTTGGTGGAGAATAACTCAGTACGCTATAGTTGTTCTCCACAGTGTCATATTAAGTTGCCAATTACAATTAAGTACGAAAGATTTGTATCGTTGTTATGTAAACAAAATGAGTGTGAGGAAACGTTTAGTTAATATTAAAGTAACCGAAAGATATCCGTATTCTTTTACTCCGCAAGGGGTTGCTTGTTATGCCAAGTTTAACATCGAAGATGATGGAACTCTGACAAACTTTTTGAGGACTCTGGAAGAACATCGGGAACTTCTTGTGATAAAAATGTTGGAAATGTATGTTAAGGCTGAAGTCACTCGCAATATTGAGGTTCCGCAAAATTGGGATAATCCTCAATCATCGGGTGAGTTTTTTGGATCAGTTTTATCTGAACAGGTTCTATTTGAAAGAGTTTGGCCAGATCTATACTTATCTCTACGGGCGACTGAGGAGCGATGACATAATTTATTCCCAAGATTACATAATCCACAAGCCGCATGGTAAATTTAAATTTTCTATATTACGATATTTTTTTCTATGTATTATATTTCTATTAACACTCATATATTCCAAGGGGTACCGGCTAGATATGAATTTTATAAGTTACGAACCAACGGACAGTTGGAATATGCCTAGTTTTGGTGTGTTGGATTATGGTGGTCCATCCGGAAGTCATCAGCAACAAGATAATAATCATCATGGGATATCAACAGATTATGATTTGTAAGTTAAGTGATAAAGTTCATATTTAAAGTTTGTATGAATTTGAGAAACTCATTATTTTATTGGTTGAGTAGTGAAAATGAGCAACTTAAAGGTCATGTCCTTATTCTTTGCCCGAAGACGATATATTTAATCGGGATTTGGAAGATGCGCAGAATCAGAAAGTTGATAGTGATTATGAAAACAATGCTGATGAGTCTGGAGATGACACATCCTTCCCTGATGAGGTTGATGATGATGGGGACGAAATTGTTGAACCTGATTTGACGAGGGAGCATGATGCCACCAATGAACATGCTCCATATATGCAGATTCCACCCCCATTAGACCGAGATAGTATGAGTCTAATGTGTCGTTTCATTCAAGGGAAATTCCCTACCTTGATCGATTGTCCAGTATGCTAGATGTGGACGCCCTCACAAGGAATCTTGATGAAATTCGGATAGCAATGTGGGATGAATTTAGACTAACGATGCTGTCAAAGAATATGCTTTTTGCTGATAAAGCACGCCTAAGTAGGGCGGTGCGAATGTACAACATAAAAGTGACGTAGGATTATGGTTCGTGAGTCATCTCCAGAAGTATACAAGGTTATTTTTCATAGATGGTTTCAAGGTTGTACATGAATGCTGCATGCGAGAAAGTTGAAAATAAATATGTGGATTATGGAAAATACATTGGCACCCATATTTGTGAAACAGACACATTTAGTGGGAATCATTTTAACTTGAATATTGACTTGATTTCTCTTATCTTGATTCCACACATTGAATCTTCCATAAGGTACAAGATTAAAGAGTGTATAACATCTGTCCACCAGGTATATGAATGTACCATTACAAAAATAAAGGCATTTCTCGGGCGTAAACGTGCGTTTGACATTATTTATGGTAACTAGGATAAGTCCGTTGCCGCTCTAACCAGGTACATGGCTACTGCAACACTTTAACCCCGGGAATGTTGTTGAATGGAAGCTTGAGCGGAATCCGGGAATACAATAATCCGTATTCAGGTATGTATTATGGGCATTTAACCAAGCCATTAATGGTTTTGTCCATTGTCGGCCGATAATATCCATAGACGGCACTCATGTCTATGGAAATTATGATATTAAGTTGTTGATCGCCATTGCTGTAGATGCTAATGGAAGTATATTTCCTCTCGCATTTTCTATTTGTGCCAATGAAAGTCAAGAGACGTAGACATTATTTTTAAATCACTTGAAGGAGCACATTGTCATACAACATTGATGTATTTGTCTAATATTTGATAGGCATGGCGGTATTTTAAGTTTTGTACAGAATTTGAGTGCATGGCAAGAACCATATGCCTGGAATCGTTACTGTGTTAGGAACTTGAATGCCAACTTCTAGAGGGCTTATCCGAACAAGTACTTACATGATTTAATGTGGATGGTTGTAACAGATCACCAAGAGTGTATATTCATGAAGCGAATGGAATTGATTAGGCAGGAAGACCTAGAAGCCTATCGTTGGTTGATGCGACATGAGCTTGACAAGTGGACTTTGCATAAGGATGGTGGTAGAAGATGGGAAATTCTGACTACAAATGTGCTAGAGTCTTTTAACGGGTTGTTGAAGTCTACACTTGGATTGCCTATCACAACTATGGTGCAGATGTCATTCAAGCAGATGGCAGAGAGGTTTGTTGAAAGATTTATATGTGCGTCGTCATTGATGGAAAGAGGTGTTGAATTTATGCCATAGCCAATGAAACGCTTTGAGAAATACAGAAAGCGAGCACAATGGCATACATTTTTACAGTATTGCAGTGAGCGAAATATTTTTGAAGTTCGCACTAGTATGCATCACAACCACGGGAATAATTCACACACCGTCAATGAATCCAGAAGATTATGCTCCTCTTGAAAATGGTCAATCTATCACTTGCTACGCTCACATGCCATGAAATGCTTTCAACAACAGGTTTTGCAACAACGAGGTACATTGATAAAGAATATAGTGTTGATGCATACGTAAATACCTATAGTGGACAGTTGCAGCCAGTGGGTGCTGAGTATTATTGGCCGCCAGAACCATTTAAAATAGTATATAACAAGGATTATGTGTGCCAACGGTAAGTGCAAAAAATAACGCGGATACAAAATCAAATGGATGTTGGTGATACCGTTAATGCACGTGAATATGGCATATGTTAAGAAACAGAACACGACCTCCATAAATATCCTTCAGCTGGTTTGGGAAGCGGTGGTAATTCAGTTTCTAGTGGTAGTTTATCACGACCCTAAATCCGGACCCAGTCGTGATGGCACCTCTCGTGAAGAAAAAGCCAGTCGATACTTTCCCATTTCAGTCTTAAATAGTTAAATAATAAGAATTAAGTCTAAAGCGTAATAAATAATCCAAAAGTAAGCAATGAACATTACAGTTTGCGGAAATAAAACCTAACACAGCCCGATACCGGGGTGTCACTAGTCATTAGCATCTATCGATATACTACAAGTCTGAAATGTCTGCCAAGCTATTACAGAATAACTGAGAAAGAGAAAGAAATGAGATAAAGGGGGAGAAGCACGGGACTGCGGACGCCAAACAACTACCTCGTGAACTCCAAAATCTGTCGGGAGCTCTCAACCCTCGCTAGCAGGATCAACAACGCCTGAATCTGCACACGGGGTGTAGGGAGTAAAGTGAGTACTCCAACTCAATGAGTAATAATCATAAATAAAGACTAAAAGCAAGAAATCACGCAAGGCACATTATAGGCTATACGGAAGCAATAAAAGCCAGTAAAAACAGTGAAGCAGTGATAATGTGTAAAGTCATTTTAGTTTAGTTCAAACTTCATGAAATGCCTTTTTAACTATTATGCAGGTAAGTGACAAACAAATAACACAGACAAGCACTTAAAGGATTGCCCCTCGGGCACAATATCAACAATACTAGCCTCTCGGGCTATATCTCACATCACAATGGGTACCCGCGCTCACTGGAGGTGTGCAGACTCCTAGAGGGGCCCCTTTCGGCCCAAGTGCAATATCAAGCCATCTCGTGGCATCATCACTAGGCCCTCGGCCTCATATCAACAAGCCATCTTGTGGCGTATAAATCTCAGCCCTCGATCTCATAATCATAATCAGTGTTTCCTCACAACATAGGCCATCGGCCTTACTCAGTCAGAATCTCACAAGCCACTCGGGCAATAGTAAAACATGATGCTTTGCCTAGAATATTTTATAAAATATCATTTAAGTGTTAAAACAGAGTAAACATAGCTAAGTTATGAAAAAATTAGAATATAGCATGACTGAGTTTAAGTATAAAGTCAAACAGTGAGGAAATATCAATAAAAATCCCCTAAGGGTTCAAATAGTTGGCACAAGGCCCAAATATGGCATTCAGCCCAAAACATGATGATAGAAAATAGTTTTCGGTCAAATACGCGGTAAAACAATCACTCGGGATGGACTAAGTCACAATCCCCAACAGTGCACAACCCCACGCTCGTCTCTACCGTGTGTGTCACCTCAATATAGCACAACGATGTGCAATCCGGGGTTTCATACCCTCAGAACATCATTTACAATCATTACTTACCTCAATCCGGTCAAATCTCTAGCCCGCGACGCCTTTGCCCCTCGAATCGACCTCCATCGCGTCAAAATATGCTAAGGGAACGAAGCCCAAGCGAAAATAATCAATTTACAACTTAAATACCAAAATTACCAAAACCCGACCCACGGGCCCAAGTCTTGGAATTCTATAGAATTCACATCAATAGATTCCTTATCTCCCCACGAGTTCATACATATCAAAAGTACCAAAATCCGACCACAAATGGTCCCTCAAATCCTCAAGTCTAGGTCTCCAATACCAAACCCTAGTTTACCCAATTTTAACCCTTAAATTCCATTAATTATAGCTCTAATCCGTGAAATAATACCTTAGGAACGAGTTTTAGGTCCAAAATCTTTACCTTAGTGAAGTTCCCTTGAAATCCTTCTTCAAAATCGTCCAAAAAGCTCTAAAGCCAACTTAGAAATGGTGGAATAGCTCAAAAATCGCGAAGGAAACAATTTATATGTTTTGGCCCAGGGATTTCGCATCTGCGGCCCAATTTCCGCTTTTGCAGTCAACGAACTGCTTTTGCGGTTCCCACTTAAGTCCCAACTTTCCACATCTGCGATGCCTTTCTCGCACCTGCGTCATCGCAGGTGCGGCTCCCCAACAGCTTCTGTGGCTCCAGCCTTCCCAGGTCCCTTTTTGCTTCTACGGACTTCTTCCTCACATCTACGCATCGCACCTACGGTCCCCAATCCGCATGTGCGGAAACCCCAGAAGCAGAAAATCTACAGCTCCACCAAAAATTCTAAACTCTCCGTCAACCATCCGAAATCACCCCGAGGCCCCCCGAACCTCAACCAAAAGCACAAACATATCCCAAAACCTTATTCAAACTTATAACAATCTTCAAAATACCTCAAACAACATCGAATCAACCAAATCACATCGGATTCAACCCTAAGTTTCCAAAATCTTCTAAATTCTGCTTTTGATAAAAAACCCAACCAAACCACGTCCGAATAACCTGAAATTTTGAACACACATCCCAAATGACACAACACAACTATTGAAACTCTCGGAATTCCATTCCGACCCCTATATCAAAATCTCACCTATCAACTGGAAAATGCCAAAATCCAATTTCGCCAATTCAAGACTAAATCTACTCTGAACCTCCAAAATTCATTCCGATTGCGCTCCTAAGTCCCAAATCACCTCCCGAAGCTATCCGAACCATCAGATCGCATATCCGAGCCCTCTAACACATAAGTCAATATACAATTGACTTTTCCTCCACGAGCCGACCTCTCCACTGCACTTTCACTGAAGCTATATCCTTTGATCTCAACTTTCGAACCTGACGCTCTAAAATAACTACTGGCTCCACATCATAAGTCAAATCACCATCCAACTGAACTGTGTTGAAATCCAGAACATGAGACGGATCCCCAATATACTTCCGGAGAGAAGAAACATAAAAAACCGGATGCACACTCGACAAGCTGGGTGGCAAAGCAAGCTCATGAGCCACCTCCCCAATCCTCTGAAGCACCTCAAAAGGCACAATGAACCGAGGACCTAATTTACTCTTCATCCCAAATCTCATGACACCCTTCATGGGCGAAACCTTCAACAGAACCTTCTCGCCAACCATGTAGGACACATCTCGGACCTTCCTGTCAGCATAACTCTTTTGTCTCGGCTGCGCTATACGAAGCCTCTCCTGAATCACCTTCACCTTGTCTAAGGCATCCTGCGCCAAGTCTGTCTCCAATAGCGTAGCCTTGCCTGACTCAAACCAACAAACTAGAGATCTACACCGCCTCTTATAAAAAGCCTCATACGGAGCCATCTGAATACTCGACTGGTAATTATTCCTATAAGCAAACTTTGTAAGCGGTAGAAACTGATCCCATGACCCTCCAAAATTAATGACACAAGCACGCAACATGTACTCTACTATCTGAATAGTGCTCTTGGACTGCCCGTCCGTCTGAGGGTGAAAATGTGCTCAACTGAACTTGAGTACCCAACTCTCGCTGCACAGACCTCCAAAACTGCAAAGTAAACTGAGTGCCCCTATCTGAAATTATGGAAACTGGGACACCATGCAAACGAACAATCTCCCGGATATAGATCTCTTCCAACCGCTCTGAAGAATAGGTAGTACACATAGGAATAAAGTGCACGGACTTGGTTAGCCGATCCACAATCACCTGTCATACCTCCTTTTTACCTACACCCCCGGAAGGGAGTATATGAGGGAGTTTTTTTTCAACTTAAAGTGACAATCGAAATGGGATTATTTATTTATTAAATTCAGAGTCGCCACTTGGGATAATTTTATGGTGTCCCAAGTCACTGGTTCAAATCCCGAATTGAGGAAAAGATTGACTCTGTATTACAGTCCGCGAACCAGAAATCTTGGTAAGGAATTCTGTTAATCCGGGAGAAGGTGTTAGGCATTCTCGAGTTTCGTGGTTCTAGCACGGTCGCTCAACTGTTATAATCGGCCTATTATTTGATTTTAATACATGTTTTAGCCTATTGTGTAATTTTAAACTTAAACCGCTTTTATTCATTTTTTAAAGAAAATTGCAACGTTATTAAAACACGTCTCGAACCACGTCACATAAATGCACCCGTGATTTTGACATATTTTAACATCGTTGAGATTTGGATTTGGATCCCATAAATGTGCACCCGAATTTAGGAATATAATATTATTAAAATAGCATGCCTAAAGCAACTACGTACTTTCAAGTTTGCGAGGGCCATGGAAGTTCAACTAAATGGCACGCCTCGATTTCTAAAGATTTAAAATATTAATTAAGCGAGGGCCATGCATTTTAGGATTTTATTTGGCACGACACACCTCAAATCCAATTTTAAAGGGAGTTCAAGCTGAACTCTCGAAAGCCAAAACGACTTCCGTTATTTAACAAGGCTCACCTCAACTACTGAAGGGATCTAATTGATTAATTAAAGGCTTAACGTGATTTGAATTCAATCTAGGTCGACATATAATTTAACCCTTAAGAATCAGTAGAATAAATGAACCAACGTTTGGTTATGTGCGAAGCTCAGTTAACAACAGGCCCAAATCAACATTTTTGAAGCTTGCACATCGAAAACGAAAAGGTCTTGGCTTAAATGAAGCCTATATCACCTCTGGGATGTCAAGGAGACACTGCGCCACCACTAAAAAGCCCAATTTCAAAATCCAGCACTAAGTATTGATTATTCACAAGATTTTAGAATTAAAAGCCATTACTGTCCTGGAGACAAATACCCAAGCATGTTCCTAATGTTCAACCCTTTTCAAATTAAAAGCATTCTTTAATGTCATGAGAACCCATACACAATCACCTTAACTCTAATAGAACAGACACTTCAATCTAATTCCATTTACTAAATCCCACCTCAAATAGCCTTAAACAAATAATTGATTTCTAAGTGCATATATTCTACACATATCCATACTCACTTTTTAAGAATCACTTAAATTGGACAGTGTTTACATAATAAATTTGAAACCTTCACACCATGCCTCTGAATTCCTTTTTCAAAACAGACTTTGAAACTGTGAAGTAAAAAAAACTCATTCCACAGATGTTAAACACATGACTGATTTATACCAATTCTTAGCCAATTCTCATAGGCAAATTAAGCTATTTTCAACATGAACTCATAATCATACACTACAAGTCATTCATAGCAACTAGAACATTTTCAGTATCTTTCAAACAGCACACTATGCATCACCATTTTTTGCCCTTAGCCTCTTTACAGCCAGTTCAAACATGAGATTATCACCCAGTATGAACACTTATTTCATCTAAGACTAAAACGAATTTAAGACAGATTTGATTTGACTGAGTCTTCTAACACAATCGTTCTAACAGTCCCCAAATCAAATACAATTATAAGAGCTTGACTATTCAAAACAAAAACCAACTAGAATACAAAATGGATCAGGTAACTAAAGACATAAACATCATGAAAAAGGCATCTGAAACACAAGTAAAGTTGCTGCCGTGCTTTCAACTCTGTTTTTCATTTCCAACTTCAAGGTGAACCTCACATTAGGTAGAATTCAGAAAAATGTACCTGAGAATAAGGGAAAGCAAAGGAAGCAAGGGATCAGTAGAACAAGTAGTAGTAGAATAGAACCCAACAACAACAATGAAATAGTAACCCCACTGCAGCTCAAACTCAACTTTTAAAATCCCAAAGTCAAACCATCTTCAACCCAAGTTCAAGCCATTGCTCAACTTCAATAATATGATTATAGATTTTTCTAGAGTTCTATGCAATAGAGGAATCAGAAATCCAAAAACACAAGCAAAATGTTTTGGTAGTTTTCAACAGGGAATGCCAAATTTCAGAAAAAGACTTGATGTTTCAGCTTTTCAGGGGTTCTTTTTTTTTAAAGTCTGACTTTAATATCAAGTAACGATTCCTTTATAGGCAAGGCATTAGGGGTGTTGAAAGGTATCATTCTTTGCACTTTGCCCCCTTTTGAATTCTCATGTTTGCTTAATAATCCCTATTTAAAATCCAGAAATTCACTTTTATCCCTACCCCCAGCTTCCTGGAAGCTTCCCATTCAGTTACACTCAAGATTCCTTAGGCCAATTCCCTAGACTACCCCTCGAACCCTGATTATTTACCATCCCAGCCTAGCAAAACCCGGGTCCAAATGACCCAAGTGAATGAGTCTGAACTAGACCCAATTCAAATCCTTCTTGGGCTATTTAATCCTTATGAACCCAATTAATGTGAAGAAAAACCCAAACGTTCAAATTCAGAAACCTAATGACTCGGAACAAAATTGAGCCCAAAACAAGAATGAAAATTCAAACTATATGTACTTGAAGACAAGACCCAACTGATAATCAAACACAACCTGAATCTAACATGCAGACATAGGCAGTGTGAAGAAATAACAAAAAATGAGAAATCAAAATCAGAAAACTAAAAGGCAGAGTAGAAGAAGGTAAGAAGAGAACAAAAAAACATAAGTTAAATAACGAAAGGTAAAGGAGAACAAAATACCTAAAAACAACTCGGACCAGTAAAGAATGGTGACGAATCTTCAAGTCTTCAAATTTTGGCTCAGTTTGAGATTAATCGTGTGTTCTTTATCAAAACACACGAATAAAGTCAAAAGGGACCTAAAATCTTTAATGAAATTTTGATTCGGAAATCTTGGGATTTTATGTTTCAATTTCTGATCTAATATTCGAGAAGATCGGGCAACATTCGAGGGAAGCTGAACCGGGATTTGGGAGAAGGGGGTCGTGGAGGTTCCAGGGTGTGATTTTGGTGGTGAACAGAGGTGGCACCGCCGGGCTAAGGTGGTGGGAGTTAGGGCGGCGGATGAGGGTTTCGGGGGTGTTTCTGAAGAAATGAGGGTGATGAATGTGAGCACGTGATTTTTTTCCTATGAGAACTACTCCCAAAAATTCAAAATAAAATGGTTTTGTGTTGTTTGTGATTTATTTGTATTTTATCTGTGCATGTCTATTTCTACTTTAATTAAGAAAAATACAAAAATATGTGTTGCATGTGCATTAGGATTTAATTTTACAATTTAGGACTTAATTAAACAATCAAGTTTGTTTTACAAAATGGAAAAATCACAAAAATATGTACTTTGCATTTTTGCATTTAATGTATGAATTGTGTGATTTTGATGTTTAATTTCGTGTGATAGCTATTATTAAGAGTTAATGTTTTTAGTTAATTGTCGACTTTATAATTTAATTAGGATTTTTAGTTGAAAAGGAATTAAAAGAAAATGAAAAAGAAAAGAAAAGAGTGAAAATTGGACCAAATCGGAACTGGGCCGTTATATTTTGACCAAAAATCAGGCCCAAACAGATGCCCAGACCGGTCCAAATCTCACAGACGTTTCAACGACGTCGTTTTAACGGCAATTAATCATAGCCGTTGGTCCTGCATGATCCAACGGCTCAAAAGTCGTCTCCCTTACCCATTTACTGGCCCGACCCGTTACCCGGTTCAAACCGACCCCCTACTTAAACCAAACGACGCCGTATTGGTTAATCTCCTTGATCCTAGCTGTCAATCTTCATTGATCCAACGGCCAGGATTTAATCCCCTCCCCCATATATAAGTCCAACCTCTCACCCCACACACCCCAAGCCATACCCTCCGTTCATCCTTCATCTCTTTCAGAGACAAACCAAACGACCCTCGAAACCCTAGACGCCCTGAAACCCTTTCGCCTGAAAGCCGGCGGCAACGATGCCGATGGCCATGAAACTAATACCCCTCGAGCACCTAACCTTCCTCTCCACGAATCCCTTACCCATTTTGCTCGAATCAGCCTGTAGCTTCTCGAATCTTCAATCGAAGATTCGAGCAAAACTTGAAACTATCCCAACCAGCCCCGAACTCACCCCACGGTACCCCCTGACCACCCTCGTCACCAAACTACCGTTGGTTTGGTTCGAATCAGATTAGAACCGTTCGAACCCCAAATCGAACCCCCAAGAACCCTAGAAAAACAAAGGTTGAAGTCTGTTCGAAGAAAAGGAATTTGGGTGTCCAGTGGACCTTAGTCGAAGTATTCTCAGTTGAGAACACTCGATTAAGGTCCGTTAGACCTCAAAAAAAGGTCCGAGTCAGAGTCCAAGTCAGGATCGTCTAGCGTCCGAGTTCTTGAGGTATTTTTTCTGTCCTGTTAGTTCCATTTTTGTATGTGTTTATATCTGTTTATTTGTTTAGTTTAGTTTTATTGATTTTTCAATTCTTTTTGTCGATTGATTCTGTCCTTCTTCAATGACCTTTTATTTGGTCGAACTTTTTCTGGTCATGGTCAATGTATATGATAAATTATATAATCGATTTGAATGAGTGCCGTTGATTAGTTAAGTTTTATTATGAATCCCTGTTTCTATCAATACGATTTGAATCACCTGTGTGCCTGTTCGATTCTTATTTGCTATTGATTGTATATGTTGTAATTCGTGTAGTCGATTGGATAAGTGTCGTCGATTGGTTTTACATGCTTAAATGTTAGAATAACCTGATTTGACTCATGCTGCTTCAATTCTGATTGAATCACTGTTGGAATTTGATAGGCTGGATTGGTTATAGCTGATGTAGTTTGGTGATTAATTAGGAATCAACTTAGTTGTCTGTTTAAGGAGATTGGTTATAACTGATAAGGTACAGGGATCGGGTAGGACAATAATTTCAGGGACTTTAGGAGGGTATCTTGGGATTTAAAAGGTTTGAAAATGGCTTAAGATGAATGTTCTGACAGTAGGGTACTAAAGTGCCATTAAACTAATGAACTATTTAGTATTAGTGGGGAACAAAACATAATAGCATGGGGAGACCTAATGGGGATTTAATTAAAGTATGCACTACCCCTAACCATTGAATAAAATAAAGGAAATGCAAGGGTTAATGGGGGACAAAAACAGAACTTAGTGGAGTCCTATAGAAGATCATGGGGAAAATGTTTGATTAATGGGTCTAAATGCTCCTAAGAGCTGGAAAAAGAAAAAAGATTGGCTATAAAAGAGAGGGGTCGGGACAGTGTAAGAAGAAGAGGAAAAAAGAAGAGATTTTTGGAAAGGGTAGAGAGGGCATTGCCAACACACTTTGAGGAGTCTGGTCTGGGCTTTCTTTTGAGGGAGTGTTATAGAAATAGGGAGAGTTCTTGGGAGTTTGAGTAGTCCTAAAGAAATCAGCTGATTGCTAGCCACTGGAATCAATAGTGTTTTCTACTTAGTTTTCCAGTAGACTTTTGGTTTCAGTCGAGACCTTCTCGGATCAGTTTGAGTGTTTTGTTGATGTGTTATGTTTCTAGAGTCAATTTGAAGGTCATTTGGGTTTATTCGAGTCAGTTTTGGGTTAATCTATTCATCATATTGGTTCAAAACATTTCTGAACTCTTCCTGGATTGATAAATATATTTCTGGGCTGAACTGGTTCTGTTTGTGGCTGTTTGGAATTTCAAATTGCTGTTGTGAACTATTGTTGTATTGCTGCTCGCATTTCTGCTGCTGACCTGCCTTTCATCTTCTTCTTCTTATATTTCAAACATCCAGGTACATATCCTGTAACCTTCAAGCTTGTGGACATGAAATGAAATGCTGCTTGAGATGATTTCTGACTTCTCATGTTTTGTTTTAGTTCAAAAGTGTAGAGCAATTATGTTTATTCGAATTTCATATCACTTGTATAATTGGACTGTTTGAGGTTGTGTAGGATTGTTAAACTCATTTGATTTGTGTGAAGAATTGAAACACCAGTTTTAATATGGTTTACTCCTTAATTCATGTTGTAGTTAAATCTGATATTTGGCCTATGATAGTTTAGCATGAGAGGTTTGTGATAGTTAGTAGTAAAAATCTGATTCTGAAATTGTTAATGATATGGCTTGTAGTTAATTTTGAAATAATGGTAGACATGTAAGATTTGAACATTCTAGGCCATTTCAGTATATTAATCATAAGGACTGCATGAAAGTAATACCATTTGCCATGGTTATATGGAGTTGAACTGCTTACTTTGTAAAAAATCAATTAATTGCTGATAGTCACTATTAGGTTGGAAACAATCACCAGTCTGCTTACACGTGTGATAACCATGTGCCTGCAAATTAAAGTCGTTGCATTCTCAGTCTTTTGTTTCAAGTTGACAGCTCAAACGCTGAGTCCTGTATTTTCTGAACTTGGGCCTGCCATAATTCATCTTGCATCTTCTGATAATTTGGGCCTTGCCCCAAAGCCTAGGCCCCAGAAACTTCATGTCAGCCTCATGCTAAGACCATGAAGTCTCAATTTAGGCTCCTTGATTATATTTGGTCCTTTACAGAGGCCCATGATGGACTGGGTATCAAATTGAACTGAATCTATTTGAGTACTTGATCACGGTTCAGTGACTTGCTAATTAATTAGGGCCTTTTCTCATTATTAGAGACAATATATGATAAAGAAATAGTAGTCCTTTAGGTTGGCTTTAAAATAAATAAGGTGCACCGCGCCAAATAAAATCACAAATCGCATGGCCCTCTTTTAATGTTCACATTAAGTATTTAGATCTCGGGACGTGCTATTTAGCGAATTTCATGGTTTCCCGCAAAGTTAACAATACACTAGTAGTTTTAGGTCCGACATTTAATAATATTACCATCTTAAACCCGGGTGCACATTTATGTGACCCAAATCCAAATCTCAACGAAGTCGAAATGTGTCTCTAATCATGGGTACACAGAGTGTGACCTGGTTCGAGATGCATTTCCACAACGTTGCAAATTCCTTTTAAAAAATAATGAATGAGACGAGCCTCGACAAACGAAATACACGAGCTGCGGGGCCCTCTATACGTGTTGGTAAAATTACTTAGACTTCGGGATGGGCCGTTTAGCAAAGTTTCACGGCCTTACCCAAAATAATGATACGCTAGTCGCTTTAGGCGCGCCTTTAATAATTTACTTTCTTAAACTCGGGTGCACATTTATGTGACCCAAATCCAAATCTCAACAGAGTTGAAATGTGTCAATAACCACGGGTGCATTGATGTGACGTGGTTCGAGATGTATTTTCACGATGTTGCAATTCTCGTTAAAAAATAACAATAAGAAAAGTGGTAAACAGTAAAAATTGCACATAGGTTCAACATGTATTAAAATCAGATAAACAAGCTGAATATGACAGTTGAGCGACCGTGCTAGAACCATGGAACTCGGGAATGCCTAACACCTTCTCCCGGGTTAACAGAATTCCTTACTCGGATTTTTGGTTCGCGGACTGTAATACGGAGTCAATCTTTTCCTCGATTTGGGATTCGACCGGTGACTTGGGACACCATAAATCTCCTAAGTGGTGACTCTAAATATTTAAATAAAATCATGTTTTGATTGTCCTTTAATTGGAAAAACTCCCTCTGCGCCCCTGCGGGCGCGGGTGAAAAAAGAGGTGTGACAGCTCTGGCGACTCTGCTGGGGACTGACCCAGAATCTCTGGTTCATGGTTCAAGAATTCGATCTTAGATAAATTATTATATTTGGTTTTATGTGATTTTTACATGTTTGGGCCTAATGTGCTAAATGATGCTTTTACCGCTTTGATATTGTCTGAACTGTATATAAATTGTGCCGAAACCCTTCTCTTCTTACCTCCGGGGATGTTGCTTACTGGTTGAGACTCCCTATTCTGTTAGTGTTATACCCTGAAATAAGAAAGAGGCCGGACAAGTTACAAAGCCGGACGATCCCGCGGGTCCCCGGTACGTAGCCCCCTCCTCGACTCGAGTTGTCCGCTCGGGTACACAGTCTAGAACAAATACCTAGGTTATAAACCTAGAATAACTCAGCTTCATGCCGGATCCCTAGTAGGAACGTTTGTTTGCATCACGTGCATTTGACTTTGGAGGCTCAACACAGGGGTTGGGTTTGTCTAGGACAGGTGTACCAAAACGACAAAAAACCATCCTGATGCATCCAACTTGCTACCTGTGCATTTGTTTGCTTCGGATTTGCATGCTGACCGGCTTTTGAATACTTTGAGGAAAGATAGATAGAGGTAGTTAATCGCATGTTTTGAAAAAAAATCAATGTCCAAATAGCGTCGAAACTCTGTCGAATATTTGGAAAAAAAGGGTCTTGTTTATGAAAAATGATTTTATTTGCCATTGAAAAGAGTCTTGTTTTCTAAAGAAGTTTGTTTTACCCACCCGAACTACGCCGGTTTGATTCTCACAGAGTGCGGGATACGTAGGCAACCCTCATCGGGTCCAACCTCCCCTTTTACAAAAATAACCAAAAAAAATGTCAAATTTTAATTGTCAACATAAATAAGTCGGGTGATGCCATTTTTGACAAGAATGGTCGAATGTTCCCGAAAGGGACGCCGGAAGGCTGACTTTGCATAAACGGACACTTTTAGTCATTTTTGGATTTTTGACCGGTTGACTCACCCAGCTTTAAAATCTTCGTTCCCGAAGTGCTGAAAAGCCGTGTGCGGAGCCGGATCTTTCTTTTAATCTGTGAAAAATTAAAAAAAATAGCCAATTGGTTGAGTCAAATAAATTTTATTTTTTGCTCAAATCACCTTAATAAATGTGCAGGATGAGCACGATGCAAAATGAACCTTTTTCAATAATGACTAAAATCCCTTTCAAGTTGCGACTATGGTGGGATGATTTAGGTGGTGAAGGGCAAGATGAGGTCAAGAAATATCTAAAAGGTCTTACGGGTTTATTGGAAATCCAGCCTCGGGGGGATATCATAAGAGCTTTGGTCACCTGCTGGGACCCGACACACAATGTCTTCCACTTCTCCGATTTTGAACTCACTCCGACTTTGGAGGAAATAGCCGGGTACATCGGAAATGCTGAAGTTCCCTTGAGGCAAAAATACTTGGTTGCTCCAAGAGCTGTCACTGTGCATCGGTTTTTATATTCGTTAAAGATACCCAGGACGGCCCATAACCCAGATCTGGCCGTAGGTTTTTGTAATCCGTGCTTCATATACGACAGATACGGTCATGTCGGAGGATTCAACAACCCGAGTAACAAGTTATGCAGCAAAAGTAACCGTCAGAAATGGGACGAGCATAGACGAGTGGCTTTTATGATAACCTTTTTGGGCCTTTTGGTATTTCCAAGGAAAGACGGAAACATTGATCTGAAAATAGCCGGGGTCATCAGTACCTTGCTCATTCAAGATAAAAGCACTCTTGCGCCTATGATAGTATCTGATATCTTCCGAGCTCTCACAACCTGCAAAGCCAGAGGGAACTTTTTCGAGTGGAGTAACTTGTTGCTACAAATATGGTGACTGAGCATCTCTGCCACCGTTCCCAGCTCTTGAGTTATGGCTCCTCGAAGAAAACTTGCATAGAAGAGTTTTACACAAGAATCAAGGGGGTCAGTCTACCCGAGGGAGTTACGGCATGGACATCATTCTTTCGGACCCTCACCGCCAGCCAAATACAGTGGACACTAGGATGGTTGCCCGTTGACGAGGTCATCCATATGCCGGTAGCTAGGACCCACTTTCTATTAATAGGGCTCAAGAGCATTCAGCCTTACGCACCATATCGGGTTTTGAGACAACTCGGGAGATGCCAAACAGTGCCACAGGAGGAAGATCTTAGTGCTCAAGTAATTGAGATTAGCCCTAACGGACAGTTCCCTAAAGTAAGTGTCCGTCAGATCTGGAGTGAATGCCAATGTTTAAAAGCGGATACTTGCGTGCAGGATCAGGCCAAAGGCGAAGTGGCTCCAGGATATCTTGCTTGGTACATGAGAGAACTTGAGCACGAAAGGCCGGCTAAAAGACCCCATCTCCAGGAATTCGTCAATGCGTCGCAAGAACAGTGGGATTGGTTGGCTAAAGAAGAGAGTTACAGGGCAGAAATAGGTAAGCTAAGGCAATAGATTAGAGACCTGGAATTTGAAAATAGTCTACAAGTTGATGCCGATCGGGGAGAAAAGAGCAAATTGGCCCAAGAAAATGAGGCGCTAAAAGCCCAAATCCGACAAATGAGGAGAGATGCTGACGAACAACAAAGGAGTCGGTCGGATGAGTGGTTAATAAAAGGATTAAAAAAGGAAATCGGTGAGTGCCGGGATGATTTGAAGAAATCTGAAGATACCATAGCACAACTCCAGGGACAATGGGCAAAGAGAATGAAAGAGCGCACACAGTACTTACATCAGGCGAGGAAAGATTATGAAAAGACCATTGTCAGTCTAAAAAGGAAGGTGACCACCCTAGAGAGCAAGGCGGCTAAACAAGCCAAGGCTTTTGAAACCGAGAGTAAACACTGCTATAATCTGATGGCTTCAATGGAAGATGAAATACAGCAGTTACTGCTATAATCGGGTTTTGAAGGCTAGAGGGGATCAGACAAAACGTCTACTCATAGAGAAAGACTGAACCAGGAACAAGATCCTGACTATTGATCATGCTATTACCAGGAAATGTTGGGAGTGTGAAAATATGACCCGCACTACCTTCTTCTCGGCGGTGATAATATTTGTGAAGCAGATCATGTATGAATTGGAACAGCTGGAAAGGAACCTTACACCTAAACCCGCGGCGAGGCCGAACGATGCCCCGCGGGCGCCAAAATTCAAAACTCTGAAACATTCATAGTTTGAGTTTATATTTTCCTTGTCTTCAGAGTCTGTTGTCCGTCGGAGTTTGTATTTCCCTTTTTGGCATAAAGTCTGTAGTTTGTATCAGGTCTGTCAATTTCCTTTCAAAAATGTTTTGCCTTGTAATAAAACGTTTGCTAGTAAAGGTTGAAAAATCCAAAAATGGTGTCTTTATTTTTCGCACTTGTGGCAGAACTAAGCTCGGTCTGATTCATGCGGGGACATGATACGTAGGCAATCCACATAAGATTTGACCACCATTAAAAAGAAAAAGAAAAAAAGGCAAAGTGAATAAAAGAAAGGAAAAGAAAGAAATAAAAAGAGAGATAAAGAAGGTTTCGGAAACACTTAAACGAGGCACAAACAAAGTAAGCCGGAATGATGCATGCAGTCGAAGCAAAGACATGTTAGAAATGGTTAAACTGCCTAGGAACATTGCATCCCCCAACGTGAAATTGCAATATGTGTTAAACTCCAACGCTAACAAGTTTGTTATTGATCCATAGATTTCGAACCAGTTAGTTTGTTAGAACGTTCTGGCAGATTACCATTACCAAACAAGATCCAAAGGGCCCATACTAAAAAGCATGACTAGTTCAGACCAAAGTGTCGAGGATGAAAAGACGGAGAATCAAATGCTGAAGGAGGAAATGGATAAGATGAGACAGGAGATGAAAGAAATGTAGCTGGCCCTAGCTAGGGTACAAAAAGTGCCTAACCCTCCCGTTACTCCCACTCTCCCACCAGGACACACGCCGGAATACCCTCCCCCCGGCCCTTCGATAAGCTTCCCCAGTTACCAATACTATCAGGGAAGAAATGCCTATGATCCCCAAGCTTCACAACCCAATCAGAACCCTCTTCCACCAAATGTTCCTATTTTCGTGGCACCCCCACCGGCCACGCTGCAAAGATCATCCAGCGAGCCATTGTTTCAAGCTCACGATAACCAGTATTACCCCTTGAACCAACCTTCAAAGCACCCGAGCCTCATACTTATAATACTCACTTCGAGATCCCGGTAGAGACTGAAAAGCCGACTAAGAGCCCAGAGCAAGACGAAGTGCTTCGAAAGTTTAAAAGCCTGGAGCAGTCCTTCAGGAATATCCATGGGTTAGGCAACCAAGTCAATGTGGCCTACAAAGATCTGTGCCCATTCCCCGACATTCAATTGCCGGCAGGGTTCAAGATGCCAAAGTTTGATCTATACGAGGGGCACGACGATCCAATGGCATATCTGCGAGGTTTTTGCAGTAAGATAAGAGGGGCCGGGGGAAAAGACGAGTTATTGATAGCTCACTTTGGTCAAAGTCTAAGCGGGTCTGCACTGGAATGGTACACAAGACAGGATCCTAGCAGATGGTATACCTGGGACGATCTGGCACAAGCCTTTGCAGGCCACTTCCAGTACAACCTTGAGATCGTCTCTAACCGTCTCACATTGCTGAAACTTGAGAAGAAGCCCGGGGAAAGCTTCCGAGAATGTGGGTTCCGCTGGAGAAAGCAGGCGGCAAGAGTTGATCCTTCGATGAGAGAGGGGGAAATGGTGGACTACTTTCTGCAGACTCTGGATCCAACTTACTTCGGTCACCTGGTGACGTCAGTTGGTAAATCTTTCAACGAAGTAGTAAAAATGGGCGGTATTATTGAAGAGGGACTTAAGTCCAACAAAATCCTGAGCTATTCGATGATTAAAGCACCCACTCAGGCCATCCAGAGCGGCACGGGAGGTGCGCTCGGAAAGAAGAAAAGGGAAGATGTTGCAACAGTCGAGGCAGGTACTTGGTCTAGATATAGAGGTCTCCACCTCACTATCAACCTAGACCCCATCACTCAAATTACCCACACATTCCATACGGCCCTCCACAGCCCTACTACCCAGCACAAGAGCCACATTTCTCTGTCCATCACGCCCAAACTTACACCCAGCCTCCGGCTCGCCTGCAATGGCGTGCGCTGGCTCCCCAAAATACATATCCACCTCCACAAAACACATATCCACCTCCACAAAATACATATCCACCTCCACAAAACACATATCCACCACCAAGGGCCTACAGGAATCCTTCAAGACCAGGTTTCCATGGGAATCAAACTTTCAGGAATGAAAGGGTGAAGAGGTAGAGAACATTCACTCCGCTGGGAGAAACCTATACTACTCTGTTCCACAAACTGAGGCAGTTAGGCCTATTGAGTCCTGTGGAGCCCAAATTGCCAAATCCCCTTCCCAAAAATTTGGACCACTCGGTAAGCTGTGAATATTGTTTGGCGGTTCCCGAGCATGATACTGAGAAGTGTTGGAAGTTGAAGACTGTCATACAAGATCTTATTGACACAAATAGGGTCGAGGTCCAGGAGCCAGAGGCACCAAACATCAATCAGAACCCGTTGCCGGCACACCATGAAGCTCACATGATCAAACTAGTGCACGAAGGAGGGAAGCTCAAGAAGCCCTCACAAACGGTAATGATGATCCGTGCCAGTTCGAAAGAAAAGTCGATCAGTGGAAAAGCGATAGTACAGTCGAAAAGGGTAGAAGGCAAGCCAGTGGTGGTGATGGGAAAAGTTCGTCTGATGTTGCCAAAAATCAGAGCCGGTCAAAGTAACGGTGTAAGGGATATCAAGCAAGCCAGTAGCCGTGAAGGGGGCATGCATTGGACCAGTTGTTATCAGGCCAGTAATGCAGTTGCCGATAATCAACGAGAAAGTTGTGCCATGGAACTACAGTCAAGTAATGGTAATGCATAAGGAGAAGGAAGTTCTGGAGGAAATATGTGAGGCACATGGGCTAACTCGTTCGGGAAGATGTTTTGCTCCCGCAGAGTTAAGAATGGCCAATCTAGTAGCGACAAAAAATCCAGTTACCGAGGAAGAGGCGGAAGAATTTTTAAAGAAAATGAAGGCGCAAGATTATTCCATTGTGGAGCAGTTGAGGAAGACCCCGGCACATATCTCATTGTTATCATTGTTGATCAATTCAGACGAGCACCACCGAGTATTGATGAAAATTCTGAATGAAGCCCATGTTCCGGATAAGATCTCTGTGAACCATCTGGAGAAAATAGCAAACAAGATTTTCGAGATCAACAAGGTCACTTTTTCAGACGATGAGTTGCCCGTGGAGGGTACAGAACATAATAGAGCCCTTTATTTGACTCTGAAAGTGTGAAGACTCGGTAGTCACTCGCGTACTGATTGATAATGGGTCCAGTGCCAATATCTGTCCTTTGGCCACATTGAACAAACTGAAGATCAATTGTGACAGGATTCACAAGAACAGCATCTATCTTCGAGGGTTTGATGGTGGTGGTACAGACATAGTGAGTGACATCATACTTGAATTAACAATTGGTCCAGTCGAGTTCACCATGGAATTTCAAGTGGTAGACGTGGCAGTGTTATATAATCTTCTGTTAGGGCGACCCTGGATCTACGCTGCCAAAGCAGTGCCTTCTACATTACATCAGAAGGTCAAATTCGAGTGGTATAGGCAAGATATCATAGTACATGGGGAGGACAATGCAAGCGCCGTAAGTGATGCCATCGTACCCTTTATAGAGACTGATGATGATAAGGGACCGTGGGTTTACCAGGTTTTCGATACGGTTTTAGTGGACAAAGTTCTCGAGGGTGAAAGCATCCCACTTCCCAAAATAGCAGCTGCAACTGTCATGGTAGCCTCAGAGATGTTGAAGAACGGGTTTATGCCAGGCAAAGGTTTAGGGGCTGATCTTCAGGGTATTGTTCAGCCGGTTTCTTTGCCCAAAAATCTGGATACCTTTGGTTTGGGGTTCAAGCCTATAGCGGCGGATGTGAGACGGGCCCGCAAGTTGAAGAAAAGAGTCTGGGTCCTTCCCAAGCCAATCCCGCGCCTATCCAGATTATTTGTCAGAGCAGGCATCAGAAAGTTGTCGGTCCCGAAAGTTTTCGGACCACTGATTGGGCCAGATGGAGATTTGAATGAGGGCTTTGAAAGGCTGTTCGCCGATGTCAACATGATAGAAGCTGGAGAAGGGTCCAGTAGGTTAGATGTACAGTTTGTGGGGCCTAGGGCAAATATCAACAATTGGATGGCTACTCCCCTTCCTACCCGGAGGGAGTCTTGGTAGTGGGCTCTGATTTTTCTTTCTTGTCTTTTTGGATTATTCCAGGGTTGTAATCCAGTTTTGTTTTGTATTCGGCAAAGTGTGAAACTCTGTTATCCCGTATTTTTATAAAGTAAAAGCTTTTCTCTTCTTATTTTGTTTTAACTTTGTTTTCTTTTTTTCTCTTTCTGAACAGTTCTCTTTATATTGGTTCTAATGACATGGCATGCACAACGGATCTTCAACCCAGTCTAAAAAATCAATCCAATTCCGAACTAATTGTACAAGAGGTCGATTATGATTATGAATCAGAATACGATGAGGACGAAGCCTTCGAAGAGATAAACAGAGAGTTAAGCCAGTTTGAAGAGAAATTCAAGCCCAACTTAAATGACACAGAAGCCATCAATTTAGGGGATGCAGATGATATCAGGGAAACTAAAATAAGCATCCACATTGCACCGAATATCAGGGAAGAACTAATCAAAGCACTTATTGAGTTCAACGACGTTTTTGCATGGTCGTATGATGACATGCCGGGGTTAAGTACGGATTTAGTGGTTCACAAATTGCCCATTAACCCGGTATGCCCTCCCGTCAAGCAGAAATTGAGGAAGTTCAAAACAGATATGAGTATGAAGATTAAAGAGGAAGTAACCAAGCAGCTGCAAGCAAAGGTTATTCGGGTCACTCGATATCCTGATTGGTTGGCTAATGTTGTGCCAGTGCCGAAGAAAGACGGGAAGATCAGGGTGTGTGTCGATTACCGCAATCTGAACAGGGCAAGCCCAAAGGATAACTTTTCATTACCCAACATCCATATCTTGATCGATAATTGTGTCGGACGTGAGATCGGGTCTTTTGTGGATTGCTATGCTGGGTATTATCAGATTCTGATGGATGAAGAAGATGCGAAAAAGACGGCTTTCATTACGCCGTGGGGGACTTATTGCTACCGAGTAATGCCATTTGGTTTGAAGAATGGTGGGGCAATGTACATGAGAGCAATGACTACTGTGTTTCATGACATGATACACAAAGAGATTGAGGTATACGTGGACGATGTGATCATAAAATCCAAGCATCAGGAAGACCACGTAGCAGACCTGAGGAAGTTTTTCAAAGACTTCGAAGGTATGATATTAAGCTCAACCCGGCCAAATGTGCATTTGGTGTTCCATCTAGAAAGCTATTGGGATTCATCGTCAGTCGGCGAGGCATTGAGTTGGACCCATCAAAGATCAAATCCATCCAAGATTTGCCACCGCCGAAGAACAAGACAGAAGTAATGAGTCTGTTGCGAAGGTTGAATTATATCAGCAGGTTTATTGCTCAACGCATAGCAACTTGTGAACCCATTTTTCGGCTACTGAAGAAAGATGCTGCGGTAGAATGGACGGCAGAATGTCAGGAAGCATTTGACCAAATCAAAGGATATTTATCAAATCCACCTATGTTGGTTACACCTGAGCCAGGAAGACCGTTAATTCTTTATCTAACGGTCCTGGAGAATTCGTTTGGCTGCGTACTGGGGCAACACGACATTACAGGAAGGAAGGAACAAGCCATCTATTATCTCAGCAAGAAGTTTACAGGCTATGAGGTTAAGTACACTCAACTCGAGAAGACATGTTGCGCCCTAACTTGGGTGGCCCAGAAATTGAAGCATTATCTGTCATCATATACTACTTATCTCATTTCACGCTTGGATCTACTTAAGTATATTTTCCAGAAGCCTATGCCCACAGGGAGATTAGCGAAATGGCAGATATTACTCATAGAATTCGACATCGTCTATGTGACGAGGACGGCCATGAAGGCCCAAGCATTGGTTGATCGCTTGGCTGAGAATCCTGTTGATGAAGAATATGAGCCCTTGAGAATGTATTTTCCTGATGAAGAAGTGATGCATATAGATGAGTTGGAAATAACCAAGTGATTTGAAGCTCATACCATATCGACAATATTTGCACGATCTGAGCGAGCAATTTCGATCAGTGGAGTTCAGACACATCCCAAGAGTTCATAATGAGGTTGCCGATGCTTTGGCCACCTTAGCATCGATGTTGCACCACCTAGAAAAAATTCATGTTGACCCGTTGCATATTCAGGTTTGTGATCAACATGCTTATTGCAACATGTTAGAGGAAGAACTGGATGGCAAACCATGGTTCTATGATGTCAAGGAATACTAGGGATATACCCAGAGCAGGCCATCGGAGATCAAAAGAGAGCCATTCGGCGACTGGCAAATGGATTTTTCCTCAGTGGAGGAGTGTTGTACAAAAGAACACCAGATTTGGGATTGCTGAGATGTATAGATGCTAGTCAAGCCACGACAGTTATGACAGAGGTACATGCTGGAGTTTGTGGGCCACATATGAGCGGATATGTATTGGCGAAGAAGATTCTTCGAGCAGGGTACTATTGGCTCACTATGGAGCGTGATTGTATCAGTTTCGTGCGGAAATGCCATCAGTGTCAGATACACGGAGATCTGATTCATTCTCCACCGACAGAATTGCATACGATGTCAGCACCATGGCCATTTGTTGCCTGAGGCATGGATGTCATTGGACCTATTGAGCCGGCAGCCACCAACGGTCATAGGTTCATTCTGGTGACCATCGATTATTTCACTAAGTGGGTTGAGGCCAAAACTTTCAAATCTGTGACCAAGAAAGCAGTGGTAGATTTTGTTCATTCCCATATCATCTGTAGATTTGGGATCCCAAAAGTGATCATCACGGACAATGGTGCTAATATTAACAGCGGTTTGATGAAAGAGGTATGTCAATAGTTCAAGATTACACACCGCAATTCCACCCCATATCATCCCAAGGCGAATAGAGCAGTTGAGGCAGCCAACAAAAATATAAAGAAGATACTTCGAAAGATGGTAGAAGGTTCGAGGAAATGGCATGAAAAATTACCATTTGCATTGTTGGGTTATCGCACTACTGTCCGTACTTCGGTAGGGGCAACTCCTTATTTGTTGTTATACGGAACCGAAGCAGTAATACCGGCGGAAGTTGAAATCCCGTCCCTTCGGATTGTCGCTGAAGCTGAGATTGATGATGATGAGTGGGTCAAAACTCGTCTGGAGCAGTTGAACTTGATTGATGAAAAAAGATTGGCAGTTGTGTGTCATGGCCAGTTATATCAAAGGAGAATGGCAAGAGTGTAAGCACGTGATTTTTGCCCAATATGAGAATTACTCCCCAAAAATTCAAAAATAAAATAATTTTCCTTGGTGTGCAATTTTGTGATATTTTGTGATATTTTGAATAATTATTTGTATTTGTCTGTGCATGTTTATTTGCTAAATTAATAAAAAATACAAAAATATATCGCATTTTGTATGTAGGATTTAATTCTATAATTTGTTAGTAATTAAGTTTGTTTACAAAAAAATAAAAATTTACAAAAATAGGCATCGTTTGCATTTTTAGCATTTAATGTCCAAATATACAATTTTATGCTTAATTATTACTTAATTGTGCGTTAATTGTTATTGGAAGTTAATTTGCACTTTTATAACTTAATTTAGTTCTTAATAATAATTTAAGTATTTTTATAATTTAGTTTTAGAGAAATAAAAAGAAGAAAAGAGAGCGAAAATATAAAGAAAGTCGGAATTGGGCCTCTTCTTCGATTTCAAGCCACAGGCCCAAAAAATGGCCCAATCTTCCCAAACGACCCAGTCCATTTCAAACCGGGTCAACCCGGTCCATAACCCAACACCCCCTATCTTGCATTTCAAAAAAAAAACAAAGCAAAACAAAACAAAACAAAAAAAAGAAAAGGAAGAAAACCCTAAAAAATCCCTCTCTCTCATCCGCCCCCCCCCCCTTCTCTTTCTCTCTTTTCTTCTTCTTCTTCAAGCATCCAAACACCCCATCCATGGCTGCCCTTCCCCCACCTCTTCTCCTTCACATACACACACACAACCACGGCAACACAACACACACACACCCGCCGCCCGTGTTTCTTCTTCTTCTTCAAGATCGCGAGTGTTTCTTCTTCTTCAAGTTCACGTTGATCGTTGCTTCTTCTTCTTCCTCACTTCATGATGCTGCGTGACTGCTTCGTCCAGCATCTACTGCTGCTCACGTTTTGCATTGCTGCTGCCCCGTCCGGCATCGCTTTCACGGTTGTCTGCTACCTCTCCTTCAAGCTCTTCGTTTGTCCGTTCGTGATCGTCTTCGGCGTCAAATGATTTTGGTGCGATATTTGTTTCCGGGCAGATTTGTTTCCGTTCAAGTTCGTCATTGTTTCGATCCGGTTAGTGGGTTTTTGAGTTTCATTTTTTGCCCGTAATTTGTTTGATATTTTTCGGATCCAAAATCGATAAATGATTCAATTCTTGTTTTGTTTGTTCATCATTGAAATAATTTTTTTTTAGTTTGTTTATATGTTTGGTTGGTTTAATTTTCAGATTCAAATGAAAATTTAATTAATTGATTTTCAGTTTATTTCATGTTAATTTAATTTTTGCAAAAAAAGGAATTGTTAGTTTAGGTTTAATATTGTTAGATTTAGTTTAAATCGCTTGAATCCGTTGTTTGTTTAATATAGATTTCATTCATGATCATGTATCTTTGTTATATTTTTTTGTTGGATTTAATTAAGAAAGATTAATTGATTATTTGAAGATTAGTGATTTGAATATGTTTATTTGTTTTGTTTAAGTTCAATTCGAAATTTGAATAAAGTTTGTTATTGTGGTTGAATCTTTTCATTCATGTTCATACTTTATTTGATTGATCTTGAATCCGAAATTTGTATAGTTTGATTTTCTTATTTCTTGTTTATCATTTGTGATTATTTCTTGAATTGGTCTCATAATCTTGTTTAAAGTTTAATATAAGAATTGTTTGTTGTAATGTTGTTAGAGTTGATTTTAAGTTCAATATTATTGAATTTAAGAATCTAAATATACTTGTTTGATTGTTGTTGTTTAAATCCGAAAAATAGGTTTGTTGTTGCTAAAAATATTGTTCAATCAAATTTTAGTTGTTCTTGGTTGTTCAATTTGTGTTCATGTGATTTGTTGTTGAAATGTTGTTAAAATCATGTTCATGTGATATTGTTGTTATGATGTTCATCCGTGTTCATATTGTTGTTTGAACATTGTTAGAAATTGATCATATTGTCTATATTTTGGTTAAGTTTGATTAATTGATGTGTTATAGCTGATGGGTAGTTTGGTAAATTTGTAATACGTTCAGGGGTAGTTTGGTAATTTCAGTAAGGTCGGAAGGGGTAGTTTAGGAATTGTACATTTTGTAATTGTTTATTTGAAGCATGGGGGACAAAATGAAATGGGGTGGGTTGTGATATGATTATTTAATATAAAGGGGGGACAAGATTTAATTTAAAGGGGAATCTTGCATTATTTTAAATGAAGCATGGGGGACAAAATGAAATGGGGTGGTGTGATATGTTTATTTAATGTAATGGGGATGAGTGGAAAGATAATGGGTTGGGTAGAGAAAAGTATGGATTTTAATTAATTGAAAGGTTTATGAGATGGGTTATATATGTGAGGTCTTGAAATCAAAAAATATAGACAGAGAGATAGAGAAAAAATACACAGATACGAGAGAGAGAAACAAATCTGAAAATAAGAGAGAGAAAAGGGCTGAACATTTAAGAGATAGAAAATTCCGAAAAATATTTAAGCTTTCAAAAAATAAAAACTAAAAAAAATATTCTGCTTTCTTTTGTTGTTTGAAATCAGAATTAATTGTTGTTTCATCAAAGCTGGAAGATTTTGTTTTTTTTTGGATTACTACTCCACTGGTTTGTTACTGTTGCTGGGCTATTGTTGCTGTGTTGTACTGATTTTACTGCTGCTGCTGATACTCATATTCATTTTCTTTTGCTTCCAATATCAGGTACACAACTGAAAAGCTGGTTATTGTAATCCGAAATATGAAGCATGAATACATATGAAGAATGAAAATTTGAAGTTTTAATTTCGTTTTTTTTCTTTGTTTCTTTTGTTGATTGTATTTAAGCTATTTCATGAATTACTAAATAATAGCTGGAATAAGAAAATAATATCATAAGTTAGTCTGTAATAAATCAGTTCGGCAAAATAGGTTAATTCACTAGCTATGAAGGCTTCAAGATTGTAGGTTGATCATGAACAAGTAGCTAAATTTAGTTAAAACATGAATTTAAATTAAACATCGTAAATTAGGCATTAAGGCATGACTTGAGCTTAAGCAAGATTAGAAGAACGTTTAAGTCTAATAAACTTTCTAATAAGCTTTAGTAATTATGGTTAAATCTAGTTTCAAATGATTGTGAATAATTAATCTCAATAATATTTTTTTTAAAAAATAATAATAACAATGCTGAGTTTTAATCTAGCTATATTTGTTTATTTTGAATATTAGTTGTTGAATTTTTATTTTATTTTAAATTTCGAAATTAAGAGTAATTTTTTTTTTTATCAATATTTGTATTAACCAAGCAATTAGCATGTCATGTTTTCTTAAAATTATAAAAGCTAGTAATTAATTAGGATTTTTCTTTCTTTATTTTAGAGACTAATTTTTATAGAAAAAATGTAGTCGCTTTAAGATTTGTCCATTTAAAATAAATGAGATGAGCCTCGCTTAATGAAATGTATAGATTTCGGGGCCCTCAATAAATGTACAGTTAATTGCTTAGAATTAGGGAGGAGCCGTTTTAGCAAATTTCACGGCCTTACCCAAAATAATGACACGCTAGTCGCTCTAGACGCGTATTTAATAATGTTATTTCCTTAAATACGGGTGTGCATTTATGTAACCCAAATCTAAATCTCAACGGAGTCGAAATGTGTCGATAACCACGGGTGCAATTGATTGCGACGTGATTTGAAATACGTTTTCACAATGTTGCAATTTTTCGTAAAATACTAACAATAAATAAAAAGAATAATAAAAGCGGCTAAGGGATAAAATTTGCACATAAGTTTATAATACGTATTATATTAGATAATCAAGCCGAATATAACAGTTAAGCGACCGTGCTAGAACCACGGAACTCGGGAATGCCTAACACCTTCTCTCGGGTTAACAGAATTCCTTATCCGGATTTCTGGTGCGCAGACTGTAATACAAAGTCATTCTTTTCCTCGATTCGGGATTAAAATAGGTGACTTGGGACACCCTAAATCTCCCAAGTGGCGACTCTGAAATAAAGAAATAAATCCTGTTTCGACTGTCCTTTAATTGGAAAAAACTCCTGTACCCTCGCGAGGGCGGAAAAAGGAGGTGTGACAAAGAGCATACAACAAAAAGGTGTATCCTCGGAAGTTTGAAGTGGCCCACCAATTGCTGAAACGCATCCTCCCACATCAGGCCAAGGCAAAGGGCAAGTTCGCCCCGAATTGTCAAGGGCCATTCATTGTAACCAGAGTGTTGTCCAACGACGCTTTATGTTTAACAGATATCGAAGGGAAATGCGTCGACATGGCTATCAATTCTGACGCAGTTAAGAGATATTATGTATGATTTCTTTCAATTGTAATTGTTGTTTGTTTGCACTTGGCATGGTATCGGAGAATGAAATAACGGAGGCAATTTGTTCTTCCATCCAAACACTTCAACCTTTGCTTCCCCTTTTGAGCCTTATTTATTCGTTCATACCCCTCTTTTGGAATCAGTAATGAAAATGAAAGAAAAAGGGAAGAGAAAAAATAATGATAATAAAGACAAAAGAAGAGTCACAAGAAAAACAAAGGAATTGGGAACTACGTTTGACCTGATTCCTCAAAGAAGGATACGTAGGCGCCTCACGGCTCGGTCATAGTGTAACAAAAAAAATCCCCAAGCAAGAAAAACTGGGGCAGAAGTTGTGTTTATAATTTTGGGAAGGAAGTTTGATTCCAAGAGTATTTTGATTTTTGACCTTCACATCCTTAAAATTTTTGCCCCTGAGGCGCAGGAAGGCCGTGTCGCAATATCGGGTCTTTTATCTAAAAATATTAGAATTAAGAATTGAGTTCTTCATTTAAAATATAGGGTTAATTTTGAGTCGGTAATATAGATAGTAGTTTTTGGAGTTAAATAAAAGTTTCCTTTTGCTTAAACGCTTTAATAAATGTGCAGGATGAGCACAACAATAAATGACCCTTTTTCAATAATGACCAAAATCCCTTTTGAGCTGCAATTGTGGTGGAATGATTTGGGCAAAGAAGGGCAAGACGAAGTGAGAAAATATTTGAAAGACCTTCCGGATTTATTAGACATTCAGCCTCAGGGGGATATCATCAGGGCATTGGTCGCCCATTGGGATTCGGCACATAATGTGTTTCATTTTTCAGACTTTGAACTCACCCCAACAATAGAAGAAATAGCGGGGTACATTGGAAGTGACCAAGCTCCATTGAGATTCAAATACTTGATTGCTCCTAGAGCCATTACCATACATCGATTCCTGGATTCCTTGAAAGTACCCCGGACAGTTCATCACCCAGATTTTGCAAAGGGTTTCTGCAGTTTCCGCTTCGTGTATGATAGATATGGACATGTGGGCGGGTTCAATAATCCAAACTTTAAGCTTTGCAGCAGAAATAGCCGACAAAAATGGGAGAAACACAGGCGAGTGGCATTTATGGTAGCTTTTTTGGGTCTCGTAATATTCCCAAGGAAAGATGGTAATATTGATTTGAAAATAGCAGGCGTCGTCAGTACTTTGCAAACCATGGGGAAAAGCACTTTAGCACCTATGATTGTGGCTGATATCTTCAGAGCTCTCACTGCGTGCAAAGCTGGGGGCAAATTTTTTGAGGGATGTAACTTATTGTTGCAAATATGGATGATTGAGCATTTGTGCCCGCGCTCTCAGTTATTGAGTTATGGCTCGGCTGAGAAAACTTGTATAGGGGAATTTTGTACGAGAATCAAAGGGGTTGGTCTACCTGAAGGAGTCACAGCTTGGGCATTATTATTTCGGAACCTCGAGGCTAGCCAGATACAGTGGGTGCTTGGATGGTTGTCTGTCGAGGAAGTCATATATATGCCAGCAGCCCGACCGCATTTTTTGTTAATGGAACTCAAAAGCATACAACCTTATGCACCATATCGGGTTCTGAGGCAACTCGGTAGATATCAAGTAATACCGAGAGATGAAGATTTAAGTACCCAAGTGATCGAAATTAGTCCTGACGGTCGATTCCCCGAGGAAGAGGTTCGTCAAATTTGGAGTGAGTGTCAATATCTGATGGCAAACACTTGTGTGTCTGATAGGGTCAGAGGGGAAATTGCTCCAGGGTATCACGAATGGTTCAGAGGTGACGTGGCATATGGAAGACCGGCTAAAAGACCTCATCTCGAAGATTTCGCCAAGTCGTCTTAAGAGCAGTGGGATTGGTTAGCAAAGGAAGAAAGCTATCGGGTTGAGATTGGTAAATTAAAGCAACAAGTCGAGAGTCTGAAATTCGAGAGCAGTGTACAGGTTGCCGAGGATCAAGGTGAAATGAATAGACTAGCCAGAGAAAATGACGCTCTTAAAGCCCAAGTCCGACAGTTGAAGATAACCATCGATAAGCAACCGAGGAGCCGATCCGATGAACAATTGGTAAAAAGATTGGAAAGCGAAGTCAGAGAATGGTGGGATGATCTAGGAAAAGCTGAAAATGTCATGGCAGAACTCAAAGCACAATGGGCGACAAGAACCGAAGAGCGTCGCCAATACTTGAATCAGTTGAAGAGGGACCATGAGAAAATTGTTGCCAATTTAAAGAGAAAAGTAGTTGCCCTTGAAGGTAGAGCGGTTAGGCAGGCTAGAGACTTCGAAACTGAGAGCGGACATTGTTACAACTTGTTAGCCCAAATGGAGGTAGAAGTGCAACAGCTGCAAGACCAGCACTTGCAAGACTCCCGAGCTTTAAAGACGTACAGCGATCAGATAAGACGCTTGCTCATAGAAAAGAAGCAAACAAAAGACAGGATTAGAGCCATTGCTCATGCTATTGTCAGGAGATGTCGGGTTTGTGAAGACATGACCCGTACTACTTTTATCTCAGCAGTGATGATCTATGTGAAGCGAACCATGAATGAGTTAGAGCAGCTTGAAAGGGATTTGGATCCTAGACCCGCGGCGAGACCGAACGACTCCCCGCGGATACCTAAGTTTGAAGCACTAGAATATGCATAGTCCGTGTCTTTGAGTGTCTACCATGTCGAGTCAATCTTTTGTACGTCCGGATTGAGTATGTTTACAGCTTAGAGTTTTTGTTTGCTTTCAGATTACGTTTGTTAGTTTCTTTCCAAAACAAAATATGTCGAGTTTGTAAGAGTCTGTTTATTAATGAAAGTTGAGCATTTTATTTCCACCCATATTTTTACATTTATCTGCACGAACTACGCTTGGTCTGATTCGTGCGGGGTCACGATACGTAGGCAATCTCGATAAGATTCGACCGTAATTTAAAAAAAAAAAAAGAATATATGTTTGTCAGAGCAAAAATAAGCTGGGATGATGCATGAGGTCAGAGCAAAAGCATGTTAGAAATGATTAACGTGCAATTACAATATCTGTTAAGACTCTAACACTGACAAGTTTGTTGTTTTTCCAATATCAGTTAGTTGTTAGAGCGTACTGGCACCGTACCATTATCAAACAAGATCAAAAGGTCCTATACCAGAAAGCATGACTGGGTCAGACAACAGCGTTGAGTCAGAAAAAACGGCCAATCAGATGCTGAAGGAAGCCCTGGAGAAAATGGAAAAAATGAGGCTAGAAATGAATGAAATGCAGATAGCCTTAGCTAGAGCCCAGAAGGGGCAAGAACTACCCGTTACTCCTACCCTCCAACCAGTACACACGCCGGAATACCCCTCTCCCGGTCCTTCAACAAGTTTCCCAAGCCATCACTATTATCAGGGAAGAGAGGCTTATGATTCCCAAGCTCCACCTCCCACTCAAAACCCTCCTCCACCAAATGTTCCCGTCTTTGTGGCACCTCCCCCAGCTCCACTACATAGATCATCCAGTGAGCCGCTATTCCAAGCTCACGACACCCAATATTACCCTCCCGAACCCACTTTCAAAGCGCCTGAGCCATATACCTCCTCTCCCCATTTTGAAATCCCGGGAGAAGTTGAGAAACCGGTTAAGAATGCAGAACAAGAGGAGGTGATTCGTAAAGTCAAAAGCCTGGAGCAATCCTTCAGGAACATGCATGGTTTAGGAAACCAAGTTAGTGTCGCATACAAAGATTTGTGCCCTTTTCCTGATGTACAGTTGCCTGCGGGGTTTAAAATGCCAAAGTTTGACTTATATGAGGGGCACGGTGACCCAGTAGCCCATCTGCGTGGTTTTTGTAGCAAAATGAGAGGGGCTGGGGGAAAAGATGAGTTGTTGATAGCATATTTCGGGCAAAGCCTGAGCGGGTCAGCGCTAGAATGGTACACGAGGCAAGACCCCGGCCGATGGTATACATGGGATGATTTGGCCCAGGCATTCATCGGCCATTTTCAATATAACCTCGAAATAGTCCCTGATCGTCTGTCATTGTTGAAACTAGAAAAGAAGCCTGGGGAAAGTTTTAGAGAGTTTGGTTTCCGCTGGAGGGAACAAGCTGCAAGGGTTGATCCTCCCATGCGGGAAAGTGAGATGGTAGATTACTTCTTGCAAACATTGGAACCTACCTATTTTGGTCATCTAGTGACATCTGTCGGGAAGTCGTTTAATGAAGTGGTAAAGATGGGAGCCATGATTGAAGAAGGATTGAAATCTAACAAGATCTTGAGCTACTCGGCTTTGAAAGCAACCACCCAGGCCATCCAAAGCGGTACTGGTGGTGTGCTGGGAAAGAAGAAGAAAGAAGAAGTTGCTGCAGTTGAAGCTAATGTTTGGTCCAGGCACAATAACCGTCCACTCTACTACAACCAACCCAGACCCCATCACCCAAACTATCAATATACCTCATATGGTCCACCGCAACACTATTATCCACCACCAGAACCACAATTTTCTATTCACCATGCCCAGACCTACACTCAACCCCCAGTGCACTCGCAATGGCGTACACCAAGTCCCCAAAATACACAGTCACACCCACAAAACACCTATCCACCTCCCAGGGCTAACAGACCAGGAACCAGCTTCCGCCCAAACCAAGCTTTTAGAAATGAGAAGGCCCCAAACAAAAAAACATTTACCCCGCTGGGAGAATCTTACACTTCTCTTTTCCACAGATTGAAACAGATGGGGATGTTGACCCCAGTTGAATCCAAAGCACCAAATCCTCTTCCCAGAAACCTGGACCACTCTGTTAGCTGCGAGTATTGCTTAGGGATGTCGGGGCACGATACAGAAAAATGTTGGAAGTTGAAAAACGCAATCCAAGAGCTCATTGATAATCGTCGTATTGAGGTACAGGCTCCAGAGGCCCCAAACATCAATCAAAATCCGTTACCAGCGCATTATGAGGCCAACATGATCGAACTGATACATAAGGGGGAAGAGACTAAGAAACCTTCGCAGGTGGTTATGGTGATTCGTTCTACGGAAACCAAAGAAAAGACAGTGAGTGCAAGGCCAGTGGTTCAGTTAAAAGCAGTAGAAGACAAGCCAGTGCTAGTAATGGGAAAGGGATCGTTTGTGGCCGAGAAAAAGCAGGAGCCAGTCAAGATAGTGGTACCAAGGTCAGTATCCATGCCCGTGGTGGTCGTGAAGGGAGTCTATATAGAGCCGGTTGTCATAAAACCGGTAGTCCAGTTACCCATGGTTGATAGCAAAGCCGTACCCTGGAAATATGACAAAGTAGTGGTGACATACAAAGGAAAGGAAATTGAGGAAGAAAGTTGTGAAGCACAGGGACTGACCCGGTCAGGACGTTGTTTCGCCCTGAAGAGTTGAGAAAAGCTAAGGGCGCAAAAGACAATCCAGTGCCAGTTAAAAAAGCTGTAACGGAAGAGGAAGCAGAAGAGTTTCTGAAAAAGATGAAAGGACAAGATTATTCCGTTGTTGATCAACTGAGAAAAACACCGGCCCAAATCTCGTTGTTGTCATTATTAATTCACTCTGATGAGCATTGCCGAGCTTTAATGAAGATATTGAATGAGGCTCATGTGCCTGACAAAATCTCAGTAAACCATTTAGAGACAATTTCCAACAAGATCTTTGAAGTGAACAGGATAGCATTTTCTGATGATGAATTGCCTATGGAAGGCACAGAACACAACAAGGCTCTCTATTTGACGGTCAAATGTGAAAGTTCAATGGTTACTCGGGCACTAATCGATAACGGGTCGAGCGCTAATATTTGCACGTTATCCACATTGAACAAGTTAAAGATTGATGAGGATAGAATCCGCAAAAATAGCATTTGTGTTTGAGGGTTCGATGGAGGGGGAACAAACACAGTAGGGGATATTGTACTCGAATTGACTATTGGCCCAGTCGAGTTCACGATGGAATTTCAGGTGTTGGATGCTGCAGTATCCTATAATCTTTTGTTGGGTCGACCGTGGATTCATGCGGCAAAAGTCGTGCCCTCCACACTGCACCAAATGATCAAATTCGAGTGGGACAGACAAGAAATTGTGTTACATGGGGAAGATCCCACATGCGCCGTGAATGATGCCATTGTACCCTTTATAGAGACCGAAGATGATAAGGGGCCATGGGTGTATCAGATCCTCGACACGGTTCCGGTGAGCAGGTTGCTTGAGGGTAAAAGCATGCCATGTCCTAGGGTGTCAGCTACGACCGTCATGGTAGTGTCAGAAATGTTGAATAACGGGTTCGTGCCCGGGAAGGGTTTGGGGGTTGAACTGCAGGGCATTACTCAACCTGTGTCTTTGCCCAAAAATTTGGACACCTTCGGGTTAGGGTTCAAACCAACAGCGGCAGATATCAGAAAGGCCCGTAAATTGAAGAAGAAAGCTTGGGTGCTCCCTAAACCAATTCCTCGATTGTCCAGGTCCTTCGTCAGGCCGAATATCAAGAAACAGTCATTGGCAAAGATATCGGGTTCGTTAGTTGAGGCGGATGGGAATTTGAATAAGGTGTTTGAGAAAGTATTTGTTGAAGTAAACATGGTTGAGGCCGGGGAAGGGTCAAGCAGAGCAGACATACAGTACATCGGACCACGTGCTAACATCAGCAATTGGGAAGCTACTCCTCTTCCAGTTCGGAGGGAGTCGTGGTAGTGGGTTTTGTTTTCCTTTTTGTCACCTGGATTATTCCAGGGTTTGTAATCCAGTTGTTATGTTCCGTCCGTTTGGATGAGTTAAAACCTTGTTGTCTTTACGTTTAATGAAATGCAATTTTCTTCGTCCCTAATTCTCTTTCCATTTTCGTTTCTTTTCTTTGTACAGTTCTCTTTATGCTGATATCAATGACATGACATGCATGAGGAATCTTCGGCCCAGCTTTAAAAGCCAATCTAATTCAGAAGTAATAATACAAGAGGTCGAGTGTGATGATGGGATGGATTGTAATAATGATGAAGCTTATGAAGAAATTAGTAAAGAATTAAGCCACTTTGAAGAAAAACCCAAACCTAACCTAAATGACACAGAAGCAGTTAATCTAGGGGACCAAGATAACGTACGGGAAACTAAAATAAGTGTTCATTTGGATCCACAACTCAAGGAGGAGATAATTAAAGTATTGCATGAATACAAAGACGTTTTTGCATGGTCATATGATGATATGCCGGGTCTAAGCACCGATTTGGTGGTTCATAAATTGCCCACTGATCCAGCACTCCTCCCTGTCAAGCAGAAGTTGAGAAAGTTCAAAACAGACATAAGTGTGAAGATCAAAGAAGAGATCTCCAAGCAGTTTGAGGCAAGGGTCATTCAGGTTACACGGTACCCCACTTGGTTAGATAATGTCGTGCCTGTGCCAAAGAAAGATGGCAAGACCAGGGTGTGCGTCGATTATCGAGACCTTAACAAAGCAAGCCCAAAAGATAATTTCTCACTGCCCAGCATCCATATACTGATCGACAATTGTGCCAAACATGATATTGGCTCTTTTGTGGATTGTTATGCGGGTTATCATCAGATTCTAATGGATAAGGAAGATGCATAAAAGACGACATTCATCACGCCGTGGGGAACGTATTGTTATCGGGTCATGCCGTTTGGTTTGAAAAATGTTGGGGCAACTTATATGAGGGCCATGACAACTATCTTCCATGATATGATACATAAAGAAAGATGTACGTATTTCTTTCAAAGGCTTCGCAGATACAATCTTAAGCTCAATCCTGCGAAATGTGCTTTCGGGGTGCCATCTGGGAAGTTGTTGGGATTTATAGTTAGCCGGAGGGGTATTGAATTAGACCCGTCAAAGATCAAAGCTATTCAGGAGTTGACACCTCCAAGAAACAAAACCGAGGTGATGAGTTTGTTGGGAAGACTGAACTATATCAGCAGGTTCATTGCTCAGCTCACGGCAACGTGTGAACCAATTTTCAAATTGTTAAAGAAAGATGTCGCGGTCAAATGGACTGATGAATGCCAGGAGGCTTTTGATAAGATAAAGAGGTATTTGTCAAACCCACCCGTGCTGGTCCCACCAAAACCAGGGAGACCTTTGATTCTATATCTAACAGTTGTGGACAGTTCATTCGGCTGTTTACTAGGGCAGCATGATGTTACGGGCAGAAAGGAGCAGGCTATCTACTATCTCAGTAAGAAGTTCACATCTTACGAGGTCAAGTATACTCATCTGGAAAGGACATGTTGTGCCCTAACTTGGGTGGCACAGAAATTGAAACATTACTTGTCATCTTACACCACTTACCTTATATCTCGCTTGGACCCGTTGAAGTATATTTTCCAGAAACCCATGCCCACAAGAAGGCTTGCAAAGTGGCAGATCTTACTTACAGAGTTCGACATTGTCTATGTGACACGGACTGCCATGAAAGCACAGGCATTAGCCGATCACTTGGCTGAGAACCCCGTTGATGAAGATTATGAGCCTTTGAAAACTTATTTCCCTGATGAAGAGATAATGCACATTGAAGAATTAGAACAAGCTGAGAAGTAGGGATGGAAACTTTTCTTTGATGGGGCTGCAAATATGAAGGGTGTGGGAATAGGAGCAGTACTTATTTCGGAAACAGGTTAGCATTACCCTGTTACAGCTCGGCTTCGTTTCTACTGTACAAACAACATGGCAGAATATGAGGCGTGTATATTGGGATTGAGATTAGCTGTGGATATGGGTGTACAGGAAGTCTTGGTCATGGGTGACTCAGACTTACTGGTACACCAGATTCAAGGGGAATGGGAAACACGGGACTTGAAGCTTATACCGTATCGACAATGTCTGCATGAGCTTTGCCAGCGTTTTCAGGCCATAGAATTCAGACACATTCCAAGGATTCATAATGAGGTTGCTGACGCTTTGGCTACTTTGGCATCAATGTTGCACCATCCAGATAAGGCCTATGTTGATCCATTGCAGATTCAAGTCCGTGATCAACATGCTTACTGCAATATGATAGAAGAGGAAATCGATGGAGAGCCATGGTTCCATGATATCAAAGAGTACATCAAAGCGGGAGTGTATCCAACGCAGGCCACCGGTGATCAGAAAAGAACAATTCGACGGTTGGCAAGTGGGTTTTTCCTTAGTGGAGGAGTACTGTACAAAAGAACGCCAGAGCTCGGTTTGTTGAGATGTATAGATGCACGGCAGGCCACAACTATCATGACTGAGGTGCATTCCGGAGTTTGCGGACCGCATATGAGTGGGTATGTTCTAGCAAAGAAAATTCTTCGAGCAGGTTATTATTGGCTCACGATGGAGCGAGATTATATAAGTTTTGTGCGTAAGTGTCATCAATGCCAAATACATGGAGATTTGATTCATGCTCCACCATCAGAATTACATACGATGTCCGCGCCATGGCCTTTTGTTGCATGGGGCATGGATGTTATTGGGCCAATTGATCCAGCAGCATCAAATGGGCACAGATTTATCTTGGTAGCTATAGATTATTTTACCAAATGGGTGGAAGCGAAGACATTCAAGTCTGTGACCAAGAAGGCTGTAGTTGACTTCGTGCATGCAAATATCATATGTCGGTTTGGGATCCCAAAGGTAATCATCACAGATAATGGGGCTAATCTTAATAGTCATTTGATGAAGGAGACATGTGAGCAGTTTAAGATTGCTCACAGGCACTCTACTCCATACCGTCCCAAGGCAAATGGTGCGGTTGAAGCGGCCAATAAGAACATAAAGAAAATACTCCGGAAGATGGTTGAAGGATCTAGACAATGGCACGAGAAATTGCCTTTTGCATTGTTAGGATATCGCACCACCATGTGTACCTCGGTAGGGGCGACTCCTTACTCATTGGTATATGGTACCGAGGCGGTAATACCCGCAGAAGTGGAAATCCCATCTCTGCGAATCATTGCAGAGGCTGAAATCAATGATGATGAATGGGTGAAAAGCCGTCTTGAGCAGTTGAGTTTGATCGATGAGAAAAGATTGGCATCAGTGTGTCATGGCCAACTGTACCAACGAAGAATGGCAAGAGCATACAACAAAAAAGTACGTCCAAGGAAATTTGAAGTAGGGCAATTAGTACTGAGGCGGATCTTGCCTCATTGGTCTGAGGCAAAAGGAAAATTTGCCCCAAACTGGCAAGGACCATTTGTAGTAACCAGAGTGTTGTCTAATGGAGCATTGTATTTGACAGATGCGGAAGGAAAATGTGTAGAAATGACCATCAATTCCGATGCGGTCAAGAGATATTATGTATGATTTCTTTATTTTTCTAAATGTATCTGTTCGTATTTGGCATATCTTAAAGATTGAAATGATGAAGGCATTTTGTTCTGCTATCCAAACACTCATATCCCTTGTTATCCCCTTCGAGCCTTACTTATTTTTCATGCACCTCTTTCGGAATCATCGGCATTATCAGAGAACACAAGTGTCGAACATAAAGGAAAAAAAGGAAAGAAAAGAAAAAAAAAGAGAAAAGAAAAAAAAAAGAAGAAAAGAAAAGAAGGAAAAATGAAAAAAAAAGGGAAAGAAGAGAAAACATAACAACGTAGTCTCTATGAAGTGAACTACGTTTGACTTGATCCCGAAAGGGTACGTAGGCAGCCTTACTCCAAGGTTCAGTCATACCAAATAGAAATCCAAAAATCCCCAAGCAAGAAACTGGGGCAGAAGTGGTGATTGTTATGAAAGTTGGATTCCGAAAGTTGTAATTTGAACCCATTGGAATTGTTTTGAGGCTTTTATACCTTTCTTTCTAAATCAATCCAAAAGCCTACATTACGGACCGAAGAAAGACCTTATGATCAGTTTTGAGAAATGACAAGATGAACAGGTAGGAATAACCCACGATAGGGGCAACACTCTGGTTCGAGCAAGAAGAACAAAAATAAATGAGAGAGTCTTATGGGTGAAAACCCTCACGGGCACCGTAAGGCGACGGGAGCTGAGAGAAAAATAAATGAGAGAGTCTTGTTGGTGAAAACCTTTACGGGCACCTCAAGGCGAAGGTGAGATAAGAAATGGAAAACTGAGAAAGGTATGTTGATAGAAACCGTTTCGCGGTACCGCAGGGAAACAAGGTTAAGGTCTAGATAAATCAAACAAGTGATGGAAGTTCTGGGCAATGAGGTACGGCAATTGAGAGTTGTTTGTTTGGACAGATTGGGCTGATTAATCCAAAATGCATGTCTTGACCATTGGTACTAGTTGTCTCGTTCAGATAAGTTTCTTTTCTTTCTCTTTTCAAACAGTCATCTAGTTTTGGATTCTTCTTATCCTTAACTCAAAAATCATTTCATTTTTCTTTTGAGGGTTTTTATCTAGCTGAGATGTTTCAGTGCCAGTTTTATTCGATGCAAGCAGAAAGGACTTCAAAGTTCACTACCAGCTTCTAGAATTGTAAAGCACAACGTGGTCAGAGCATGTCAAAAACAACTTAATGTCAAGTGGAATACAGGGAATTAACGGAAGTTTCATCGGTGAAATGATTGGGAAATGTCGTGGGAAAGGCGAAAGCTCAAATAAAAGGTCAGAAAAGTGAAATAACAGCAGGGGTGTAAAGCATTTTAGGTCGCCAGAGGTTGGGAAATTTAAAAGTTGGTCAGAAAGTCAAGCAGTTCAGGGTCAGTGTGTGGAAATTAGTCAACACAAAGCAAGGCAGTGGAAGGATTTTTCAGCAAGAATGCCATCAACTAACCACTGTTTTAAACTGACGAAATTTTCTTTGATTAAGCAGGGGGAGAAAAATTAGTTGTTGAAGAGGAATTCTCCAGGAGGGAAAAACAAGCACTAATTAGGATAAATGCAAGTTGTCAGGAGTCCGCCTGGAGAACAGAGACGTATTTTTCAAGTTTGACGTCAGGAGTCCGCCTGGAGAACAGAGACGTATTTTTCAAGTTTGACGTCAGGAGTCCGCCTGGAGAACAGAGACGTATTTTTCAAGTTTGACGTCAGGAGTCCGCCTGGAGAACAGAGACGTATTTTTCAAGTTTGACGTCAGGAGTCCGCCTGGAGAACAGAGACGTACTTTTCAAGTTTGACGTCAGGAGTCCGCCTGAAGAACGGAGACATACAGCTTAAATTTTAAAAGTCAGGAGTCCGCCTGGAGAACAGAGACATACTTTTCAAGTTTGGTGTAAGGAGTCCGCCTGAAGAACAGAGACACATAGTTTAAATTTTAAAAGTCAGAAGTCTGCCTGGAGAATAGAGATATTACATTTCAGGAGTTGAAGTTGGGAGCCCGCCCATAGAACAGAGGCATACATTTCAGTCGTTTCATTTCAAGCATTGAAGTTGGGAGCCCGCCCAGATAACAGAGGCATATATTTCAGTCTTTACATTCCAAGCGTTGAAGTTGGGAGCCCGCCCAGATAGCAGAGGCATACATTCAGTCTTTTTATTTCAAGTGTTGAAGTTGGGAGCCCGCCCATAGAACAGAGGAATACATTTCAGTCTTTATATTTCAAGCGTTGAAGTTGGGAGCCCACCCAGATAACAGAGGCATACATTTCAGTCTTTTCATTTCAAGTGTTGAAGTTGGGAGCCCGCCCATATAACAGAGGAACACATTCAGCATTAATTTTCAAGTATTAAAGTTGGGAGTCCGCCCATCGAACAGAGGCATACATTTCAAGATCAAGTCACAGGACAATAAAACAGAGGGTTACAACAGGAATCCCCAGCAGAAAACAATAAAAATCCCCAGCATCAAGAAGCAGAAGGTTGCAATAAGAGGTCCCAGCAAAAACTCAAGTGCATGTGTCGAAAGGAAGAAAAGCATCGGAAGAAAAGCACCGGAAAAAATGCAAGCAGACAAGAAAGCAAGGCAACAAGAAAAATTGCAGTATAGCCTAGCTTCTTGTTTTCTTTTAAGCAAGGTGTAACAAGGAGATCGGTAAGCAGTAGTAATAGCATGCAACAACAGTAACAATGCAGTCCCACGGTAGTCCCAGCTACCAAAAACTTCCCGAACTACATTGACCTGATTCCTGTTTAGCCCAGGATATGTAGGAAACCTTTGAAGCAAAGGTTCGGTCAAATCTTTTTCAAAAATGCTTCACACGGAGTACTCGGATGGGCAAAAATCACTCGTTTTATCTTTGCACGAAAATCCTACGTGTCTTCGGGCAAAGAGGGGCAGCTGTAAGCACGTGATTTTTGCCCAATATGAGAATTACTCCCCAAAAATTCAAAAATAAAATAATTTTCCTTGGTGTGCAATTTTGTGATATTTTGAATAATTTTGAATAATTATTTGTATTTGTCTGTGCATGTTTATTTGCTAAATTAATAAAAAATACAAAAATATATCGCATTTTGTATGTAGGATTTAATTCTATAATTTGTTAGTAATTAAGTTTGTTTACAAAAAAATAAAAATTTACAAAAATAGGCATCGTTTGCATTTTTAGCATTTAATGTCCAAATATACAATTTTATGCTTAATTATTACTTAATTGTGCGTTAATTGTTATTGGAAGTTAATTTGCACTTTTATAACTTAATTTAGTTCTTAATAATAATTTAAGTATTTTTATAATTTAGTTTTAGAGAAATAAAAAGAAGAAAAGAGAGCGAAAATATAAAGAAAGTCGGAATTGGGCCTCTTCTTCGATTTCAAGCCACAGGCCCAAAAAATGGCCCAATCTTCCCAAACGACCCAGTCCATTTCAAACCGGGTCAACCCGGTCCATAACCCAACACCCCCTATCTTGCATTTCAAAAAAAAAACAAAGCAAAACAAAACAAAACAAAAAAAAGAAAAGGAAGAAAACCCTAAAAAATCCCTCTCTCTCATCCGCCCCCCCCCCCCCCTTCTCTTTCTCTCTTTTCTTCTTCTTCTTCAAGCATCCAAACACCCCATCCATGGCTGCCCTTCCCCCACCTCTTCTCCTTCACATACACACACACAACCACGGCAACACAACACACACACACCCGCCGCCCGTGTTTCTTCTTCTTCTTCAAGATCGCGAGTGTTTCTTCTTCTTCAAGTTCACGTTGATCGTTGCTTCTTCTTCTTCCTCACTTCATGATGCTGCGTGACTGCTTCGTCCAGCATCTACTGCTGCTCACGTTTTGCATTGCTGCTGCCCCGTCCGGCATCGCTTTCACGGTTGTCTGCTACCTCTCCTTCAAGCTCTTCGTTTGTCCGTTCGTGATCGTTTTCGGCGTCAAATGATTTTGGTGCGATATTTGTTTCCGGGCAGATTTGTTTCCGTTCAAGTTCGTCATTGTTTCGATCCGGTTAGTGGGTTTTTGAGTTTCATTTTTTGCCCGTAATTTGTTTGATATTTTTCGGATCCAAAATCGATAAATGATTCAATTCTTGTTTTGTTTGTTCATCATTGAAATAATTTTTTTTTAGTTTGTTTATATGTTTGGTTGGTTTAATTTTCAGATTCAAATGAAAATTTAATTAATTGATTTTCAGTTTATTTCATGTTAATTTAATTTTTGCAAAAAAAAGGAATTGTTAGTTTAGGTTTAATATTGTTAGATTTAGTTTAAATCGCTTGAATCCGTTGTTTGTTTAATATAGATTTCATTCATGATCATGTATCTTTGTTATATTTTTTTGTTGGATTTAATTAAGAAAGATTAATTGATTATTTGAAGATTAGTGATTTGAATATGTTTATTTGTTTTGTTTAAGTTCAATTCGAAATTTGAATAAAGTTTGTTATTGTGGTTGAATCTTTTCATTCATGTTCATACTTTATTTGATTGATCTTGAATCCGAAATTTGTATAGTTTGATTTTCTTATTTCTTGTTTATCATTTGTGATTATTTCTTGAATTGGTCTCATAATCTTGTTTAAAGTTTAATATAAGAATTGTTTGTTGTAATGTTGTTAGAGTTGATTTTAAGTTCAATATTATTGAATTTAAGAATCTAAATATACTTGTTTGATTGTTGTTGTTTAAATCCGAAAAATAGGTTTGTTGTTGCTAAAAATATTGTTCAATCAAATTTTAGTTGTTCTTGGTTGTTCAATTTGTGTTCATGTGATTTGTTGTTGAAATGTTGTTAAAATCATGTTCATGTGATATTGTTGTTATGATGTTCATCCGTGTTCATATTGTTGTTTGAACATTGTTAGAAATTGATCATATTGTCTATATTTTGGTTAAGTTTGATTAATTGATGTGTTATAGCTGATGGGTAGTTTGGTAAATTTGTAATACGTTCAGGGGTAGTTTGGTAATTTCAGTAAGGTCGGAAGGGGTAGTTTAGGAATTGTACATTTTGTAATTGTTTATTTGAAGCATGGGGGACAAAATGAAATGGGGTGGGTTGTGATATGATTATTTAATATAAAGGGGGACAAGATTTAATTTAAAGGGGAATCTTGCATTATTTTAAATGAAGCATGGGGGACAAAATGAAATGGGGTGGTGTGATATGTTTATTTAATGTAATGGGGATGAGTGGAAAGATAATGGGTTGGGTAGAGAAAAGTATGGATTTTAATTAATTGAAAGGTTTATGGGATGGGTTATATATGTGAGGTCTTGAAATCAAAAAATATAGACAGAGAGATAGAGAAAAAATACACAGATACGAGAGAGAGAAACAAATCTGAAAATAAGAGAGAGAAAAGGGCTGAACATTTAAGAGATAGAAAATTCCGAAAAATATTTAAGCTTTCAAAAAATAAAAACTAAAAAAATATTCTGCTTTCTTTTGTTGTTTGAAATCAGAATTAATTGTTGTTTCATCAAAGCTGGAAGATTTTGTTTTTTTTGGATTACTACTCCACTGGTTTGTTACTGTTGCTGGGCTATTGTTGCTGTGTTGTACTGATTTTACTGCTGCTGCTGATACTCATATTCATTTTCTTTTGCTTCCAATATCAGGTACACAACTGAAAAGCTGGTTATTGTAATCCGAAATATGAAGCATGAATACATATGAAGAATGAAAATTTGAAGTTTTAATTTCGTTTTTTTTTCTTTGTTTCTTTTGTTGATTGTATTTAAGCTATTTCATGAATTACTAAATAATAGCTGGAATAAGAAAATAATATCATAAGTTAGTCTGTAATAAATCAGTTCGGCAAAACAGGTTAATTCACTAGCTATGAAGGCTTCAAGATTGTAGGTTGATCATGAACAAGTAGCTAAATTTAGTTAAAACATGAATTTAAATTAAACATCGTAAATTAGGCATTAAGGCATGACTTGAGCTTAAGCAAGATTAGAAGAACGTTTAAGTCTAATAAACTTTCTAATAAGCTTTAGTAATTATGGTTAAATCTAGTTTCAAATGATTGTGAATAATTAATCTCAATAATATTTTTTAAAAAAAATAATAATAACAATGCTGAGTTTTAATCTAGCTATATTTGTTTATTTTGAATATTAGTTGTTGAATTTTTATTTTATTTTAAATTTCGAAATTAAGAGTAATTTTATTTATTTATTTATTTTTTTTTATCAATATTTGTATTAACCAAGCAATTAGCATGTCATGTTTTCTTAAAATTATAAAAGCTAGTAATTAATTAGGATTTTTCTTTCTTTATTTTAGAGACTAATTTTTATAGAAAAAATGTAGTCGCTTTAAGATTTGTCCATTTAAAATAAATGAGATGAGCCTCGCTTAATGAAATGTATAGATTTCGGGGCCCTCAATAAATGTACAGTTAATTGCTTAGAATTAGGGAGGAGCCGTTTTAGCAAATTTCACGGCCCTACCCAAAATAATGACACGCTAGTCGCTCTAGACGCGTATTTAATAATGTTATTTCCTTAAATACGGGTGTGCATTTATGTAACCCAAATCTAAATCTCAACGGAGTCGAAATGTGTCGATAACCACGGGTGCAATTGATTGCGACGTGATTTGAAATACGTTTTCACAATGTTGCAATTTTTCGTAAAATACTAACAATAAATAAAAAGAATAATAAAAGCGGCTAAGGGATAAAATTTGCACATAAGTTTATAATACGTATTATATTAGATAATCAAGCCGAATATAACAGTTAAGCGACCGTGCTAGAACCACGGAACTCGGGAATGCCTAACACCTTCTCCCGGGTTAACAGAATTCCTTATCCGGATTTCTGGTGCGCAGACTGTAATACAAAGTCATTCTTTTTCTCGATTCGGGATTAAAATAGGTGACTTGGGACACCCTAAATCTCCCAAGTGGCGACTCTGAAATAAAGAAATAAATCCCGTTTCGACTGTCCTTTAATTGGAAAAAACTCTTGTACCCTCGCGAGGGCGGAAAAAGGAGGTGTGACAAAGAGCATACAACAAAAAGGTGTATCCTCGGAAGTTTGAAGTGGCCCACCAATTGCTGAAACGCATCCTCCCACATCAGGCCAAGGCAAAGGGCAAGTTCGCCCCGAATTGTCAAGGGCCATTCATTGTAACCAGAGTGTTGTCCAACGACGCTTTATGTTTAACAGATATCGAAGGGAAATGCGTCGACATGGCTATCAATTCTGACGCAGTTAAGAGATATTATGTATGATTTCTTTCAATTGTAATTGTTGTTTGTTTGCACTTGGCATGGTATCGGAGAATGAAATAACGGAGGCAATTTGTTCTTCCATCCAAACACTTCAACCTTTGCTTCCCCTTTTGAGCCTTATTTATTCGTTCATACCCCTCTTTTGGAATCAGTAATGAAAATGAAAGAAAAAGGGAAGAGAAAAAATAATGATAATAAAGACAAAAGAAGAGTCACAAGAAAAACAAAGGAATTGGGAACTACGTTTGACCTGATTCCTCAAAGAAGGATACGTAGGCGCCTCACGGCTCGGTCATAGTGTAACAAAAAAATCCCCAAGCAAGAAAAACTGGGGCAGAAGTTGTGTTTATAATTTTGGGAAGGAAGTTTGATTCCAAGAGTTGTAATATTTTACCCATCAAAATTATTTTGAACCTTTTTTATACCCTTTTTTCCTTTAGCCATACACAAAAACCCATATTGATGTCCAAAAAAGACCTCCCGATCAGTATCCGAGAAGTGTCAAGTCATGCAAACGGAAGTCGGGAATAACACTCTGATCCCCAGCAGAGAAGAGGATCATAAGCTGGAAATGAATTGATAGCCGAAAGAATCCCCAGCAGAGAGAGTCATATCGGTAACACTCCAATCTCCAGCTGAAAAAATAAAATAAAATGAGAGAGTCTTATCGGTGAAAACCTCCACTGGCACCATAAGGCAACGTAAGTTGAGAGAAATAAAACGAGAGAGTCTTATCGGTGAAAAGCTTCACAGGGACCATAAGGCGACAGGAGTTGAGAGAAATGAGAGAGTCTTATTAATGAAAACCCCTCGAAGGGCGCTGTGAGGCGACAAGACAAGATTGGCGGAAAGGATCCGCATTTGTCAAAGAGTTGAGTGCATGTTTATCCCCAGCAAGATGAGTCCATCCGAAAGATTGATTGATACAAATAGACTGGGATGATTAATCCAGAATGCACGACATGATCGTTGGGATCGGTTATATCATCCAGATAAGTTCTTTTCTTTCTTTTTCCCCAGCATTTGTTCAGAAAGACTTCTTCTTTTTCTATCTTTTGAAATCATCACTTTTTATCATTTCTTGGTCTAAAGACTTTATCTCCCTGGCAGTTTGTTTTTTTGAAAGGGATTTTCAGAGCTTACTACCAGTTGCCATGATGGTGCAAAAACACAATGTGGATAGGATGTGCCAAAGATAAGGCGACAAAGCAAAAAGGAGTTTGTCGCAAGACCAAATGATGAATGGGTCTAGATCCCACGAGGACCGAATTTTCAGGGGAAGTTGGAGAAAAACAGGAAAAAAAACAACAGTTGAAAAGTTATGGATCAAATTCCAAGAGGATCCCCAGCAGATTTGCGAGATGCAGGAACAACTCCGACAGATTATCGACCAAGTTCCACAATGGTCGGACAACACAGAGCGGTGAAGGAAGAGAAAAGAAAAACCATCCCCAACAGTAATATCATCCCCAGCAAATAATATCATCCCCAGCAAATTTTGTAATGGAACACAAAGCTGAGAAAGGAGAAAGAGAAAACCATCCCCAGCAGGAGTGGCACGACCATTCTCCACGTTTTAAACTAACAAAAATTTTCTTTGATTTGAAGCAGGGACAAGGAATGTTATAGATGATGAAAGGACATCATGATAACAAGAAAGATTGTCAAACTGGAGCAGAAAGTTTTCTTTCATTTTGAAGTTTTCTGGAAGTCCGGTACCCACTTGGAGAAGAAGCAAGATAACACAAGTTTTGGGAAAAATGGTATCCCCAGCAGTCTTTGGAAGAAGGCCAAACAAGTCTTAAGGGAAGTAGTTCCAGTGGAAGGAAAGCACCAGCTTTAAAGGAAGTAGTCATTGAAGAAGGAAAATAACATATTTGTGAATAAAATACCGGTGTTTATCCCCAGCAGTTTTCAGAGAAATAAATCACCAGTTTTGAGGGAAGCAGTTCTGAAAGAAGATGATTCAAGTTAGAAGGAAAATGGTTCGGGAGGCAGGAAGGAACAACAACAATAAAATGCATTTCTTGAGAAGTAGTTGAAGTCAGGAGCCCGCCTGTAGAACGGAGGTTGTTATATTTTAAAATAAAGGAGTCAGGAGCCCACCTGGAGAATGGAGGCTGCTTTATCTTTAAATTGTTGTTGAAGTCAGGAGCCCGCCTGTAAAACGGAGGTTGTTACAATTTTAAGTCAAAGAAGTCAGGAGCCCGCCTGTAAAACGGAGGTTGTTATAATTTTAAGTCAAAGAAGTCAGGAGCCCGCCTGTAGAATGGAGGTTGTTAAATTTTAAGTTGATGAAGTCAGGAGCCCGTCTGAAAAATGGAGGTGTTATATTTTTAAGAAGAAGTTGAAGTCAGGAACCCGCCTAGAGAATGGAGGTGTTATATTTTTTAAGTCATAATTAAAGTCAGGAGCCCGCCTGGAGAATGGAGGTATTATACTTTTAAGAAGTTGTTGAAGTCAGGAGCCCGGCTGTAGAACGGAGGTTGTTATAATTTTAAGACGAAGAAGTCAGGAGCCCACATGTAGAATGGAGGTTGTTAAATCTTAAGTTGATGAAGTCAGGAGCCCGCCTGTAGAACTGAGGTTGTTACAATTTCAAGTCGAAGCCAGGAGCCCGCCTGTAGAACGGAGGTTGTTATAATTTTAAGTCAAAGAATTCAGGAGCCCGCCTGTAGAATAGAGGTTGTTAAATTTTAAGTTGATGAAGTCAGGAACCCGCCTGTAGAACGGAGGTTGCTATATTTCAAGTTGAAGGAGCCAGGAGCCCGCCTGTAGAATGGAGGTTGTTATGTTTTAAGTTGAAGAGTTCAGGAGACCGCCTGTAGAATAGAGGAGTTATATTTTTAAGAAGCTGTTGAAGTCAGGAACCCGCCTGAAAAATAGAGGAGTTATATCTTTAAGAAGCTGTCGAAGTCAGGAGCCCGCCTGAAAAATAGAGGCATTATATTTTTAAGAAGTTGTTGAAGTCAGGAGCCCACCTGTAAAATGGAGGTTGTTATCATTGCAAGTTGTAGACGAAATCAGGAGCCCGCCTGGAGAATGGAGGTATTATATTTTTAAGAAATAGCTGAAGTCAGGAGCCCGCCTGAAAAATAGAGGAGTTATATCTTTAAGAAGCTGTCGAAGTTAGGAGCCCGCCTGAAAAATATAGGCATTATATTTTTAAGAAGCTGTTGAAGTCAGGAGCCCGCCTGTAAAATGGAGGTTGTTATCATTGCAAGTTGCAGACGAAATCAGGAGCCCACCTGGAGAATGGAGGTATTATATTTTTAAGAAGTAGCTGAAGTCAGGAGCCCGCCTGTAGAACGGAGGTTGTTATATTTTAAGATAAAGGAGTCAGGAGCTCGCCTGTACAACGGAGTTTGTTATATTTTAAATTGTTAAAGTCAGGAGCCCGCCTGCAGAACAGAGGAATCCATTTCAAGATCAAATCAGAGGTCAGTAATGCGGAGGGTTACAACAAAATACCCTCAGCATAAATCCCATCGCAGAAATCAGAAGGAAGACTACAAGAGCAAGTTGAAAATAGATAAGATGTTGTAATCCCCAGTTTAGTCTAGCTTCTTGTTTTCTTTTGGCCCGGTGTAATAAGGAGGTCGGAAAGCAGTAGTAACAATATGCAACAGCAGTAACAGCAAAAATGCAGTCCCATGGTAGTCCCAGCTACCAAAACTTCCCGAACTACATTAACCTGATTCCTTTCTAGCCAGGGATATGTAGGAAACCTTTGAAGCAAAGGTTCGGTTAAATCTTTTCAAAAATGTTTCACGCGGAGTATTCCAACGGTCAAAAATCGCTCGTATCCGCTCACTTTATCTTTGCAGGAAAACTCTTTATGCTTTCGGACAAAGAGGGGCAGCTGTTAGCACGTGATTTTTGCCCTATGAGAACTACTCCCAAAAATTCAAAATAAAATGGTTTTGTGTTATTTGTGATTTATTTGTATTTTATCTGTTCATGTTTATTTCTACTTTAATTAAGAAAAATACAAAAATATGTGTTGCATGTACATTAGGATTTAATTTTACAATTTAGGACTTAATTAAACAATCAAGTTTGTTTTACAAAATGGAAAAATCACAAAAATATGTACTTTGCATTTTTGCATTTAATGTCCGAATTATGTGATTTTGATGTTTAATTTCATGTGATAGCTATTATTAACAGTTAATGTTTTTAGTTAATTGTCGACTTTATAATTTAATTAGGATTTTTAGTTGAAAAGGAATTAAAAGAAAATGAAAAAGAAAAGAAAAGAGTGAAAATTGGACCAAATCGGAACTGGGCCGTTATATTTTGACCAAAAATCAGGCCCAAACAGATGCCCAGACCGGTCCAAATCTCACAGACGTTTCAACGACGTCGTTTCAACTGCAATTAATCACAGTCGTTGGTCCTGCATGATCCAACGGCTCAAAAGCCGTCTCCCTTACCCATTCCCTGGCCCGACCCGTTACCCGGTTCAAACCGACCCCCTACTTAAACCAAACGATGCCGTATTGGTTAATCTCCTTGATCCTAGCCGTCAATCTTCATTGATCCAATGGCCAGGATTTAATCCCCTTCCCAGTATATAAGTCCAATCTCTCACCCCAAACCCCCCCTAAGCCATACCCTCCGTTCATCCTTCGTCTCTTTCAGAGACAAACCAAACGACACTCGATACCCTAGCCGCCATGAAACCCTTTCGCCTGAAAGCCGGCGGCAACGATGTCGATGACCATGAAACTAACACCCCTCGATCACCTACCCACCCTCTCCACGAATCCCTTACCCGTTTTGCTCGAATCAGCCCGTAGCTTCTCGAATCTTCAATCGAAGATTCGAGCAAAACTTGAATCTACCCCAACCAGCCCCGAACTCACCCCACGTCACCCCCTGACCACCCTCATCACCAAACCACCGTTGGTTTGGTTCGAATCAGATTAGAACCGTTTGAACCCCAAATCGAACCCCCAAGAACCCTAAAAAACCAAAGGTTGAAGTCTGTCTGAAGAAAAGGAATTTGGGTGTCCAGTGGACCTTAGTCGAAGTATTCTCAGTTGAGAACATTCGATTAAGGTCCGTTCGACCTCAAAAAAGGTCCGAGTCCAAGTCAGGATCGTCTAGTGTCCGAGTTCTTGAGGTATTTTTTCTGTCCTATTGGTTCCATTTTTGTATGTGTTTATATCTGTTTATTTGTTTAGTTTAGTTTTATTGATTTTTCAATTCTTTTTGTCGATTGATTCTGTCCTTCTTCAATGACCTTTTATTTGGTCGAACTTTTTCTGGTCATGGTCAATGTATATGATAAACTATATAATCGATTTGAATGAGTGTCGTCGATTAGTTAAGTTTTATTATGAATCCCTGTTTCTATCAATACGATTTGAATCACATGTGTGCCTGTTCGATTCTTATTTGCTATTGATTGTATATGTTGTAATTCGTGTAGTCGATTGGATAAGTGTCGTCGGTTGGTTTTACATGCTTGAATGTTAGAATAACCTGATTTGACTCATGCTGCTTCAATTCTGATTGAATCACTGTTGGAATTTGATAGGCTGGATTGGTTATAGCTGCTGTAGTTTGGTGATTAATTAGGAATCAGCTTAGCTGTCTGTTTAAGGAGATTGGTTATAGCTGATAAGGTACAGGGATCGGGTAGGACAGTAATTTCAGGGACTTTAGGAGGGTATCTTGGGATTTAAAAGGTTTGAAAATGGCTTAAGATGAATGTTCTGACAGTAGGGTACTAAAGTGCCATTAAACTAATGAATTATTTAGTATTAGTGGGGAACAAAACATAATAGCATGGGGAGACCTAATGGGGATTTAATTAAAGTATGCACTACCCATAACCATTGAATAAAATAAAGGAAAGGCAAGGGTTAATGGGGGACAAAAACAGACCTTAGTAGAGTCCTATAGAAGATCATGGGAAAAATGTTTGATTAATGGGTCTAAATGCTCCTAAGAGCTGGAAAAAGATAAAAGATTGGCTATAAAGTAGAGGGGTCGGGACAGTGTAAGAAGAAGAGGAAAAAAGAAGAGATTTTTGGAAAGGGTAGAGAGGGCATTGTCAACACACTTTGAGGAGTCTGGTCTGGGCTTTCTTTTGAGGGAGTGTTATAGAAATAGGGAGAGTTCTTGGGAGTTTGACTAGTCCTAAAGAAATCAGCTGATTGCTAGCCATTGTAATCAGTAGTGTTTTCTACTTAGTTTTCCAGTAGACTTTTGGTTTCAGTCGAGACCTTCTCGGATCAGTTTGAGTGTTTTGTTGATGTGGTATGTTTCTAGGATCAATTTGAAGGTCATTTGGGTTTATTCGAGTCAGCTTTGGGTTAATCTATTCATCGTATTGGTTCAAAACATTTCTGAACTCTTCCTGGATTGATAAATATATTTCTGGGCAGAACTGGTTCTGTTTGTGGCTGTTTGGAATTTCAAATTGCTGTTGTGAACTATTATTGTATTGCTGCTCGCATTTCTGCTGCTGACCTGCCTTTCATCTTCTTCTTCTTATATTTCAAACATCCAGGTACATATCCTGTAACCTTTAAGCTTGTGGACATGAAATGAAATGCCGCTTGAGATGATTTCTGACTTCTCATGTTTTGTTTTATTTCAAAAGTGTAGAGCAATTATGTTCATTCGAATTTCATATCACTTGTATAATTGGACTGTTTGAGGTTGTGTAGGATTGTTAAACTCATTTGATTTGTGTGAAGAATTGAAACACCAGTTTTAATATGGTTTACTCCTTAATTCATGTTGTAGTTAAATCTGATATTTGGCCTATGATAGTTTAGCATGAGAGGTTTGTGATAGTTAGTAGTAAAAATCTGATTCTGAAATTGTTAATGATATGGCTTGTAGTTAATTTTGATATAATGGTAGACATGTAAGATTTGAACATTCTAGGCCATTTCAGTATATTAATCATAAGGACTGCATAAAATTAATACCATTTGCCATGGTTATATGGAGTTGAACTACTTACTTTGTAAAAAATCAATTAATTGCTGATAGTCACTATTAGGTTGGAAACAATCACCAGTCTACTTACACATGTGATAACCCTGTGCCTGCAAATTAAAGTCGTGGCACTCTCAATCTTTTGTTTCAAGTTGACAGCTCAAACGCTGAGTCCTGTATCTTCTGAACATGGGCCTGCCATAATTCATCTTGCACCTTCTCACGATTTGGGCCTTGCCCCAAAGCCTAGGCCCCAGAAACTTCATGTCAGCCTCATGCTAAGACCATGAAGTCTCAATTTAGGCTCTTTGATTATACTTGGGCCTGTACAGAGGCCCATGATGGATTGGGTATCAAATTGAACTGAATCTATTTGAGTACTTGATCACGGTTCAGTGACTTGCTAATTAATTAGGGCCTTTTCTCATTATTAGAGACAATATATGATAGAGAAATCGTAGTCCTTTAGGTTGGCTTTAAAATAAATAAGGTGCACCGCGCCAAATAAAATCACAAATCGCGTGGCCCTCTTTTAATGTTCACATTAAGTATTTAGATCTCGGGACGTGCCATTTAGCGAATTTTATGGTTTCCCGCAAAGTTAACAATATGCTAGTCGTTTTAGGTCCGACATTTAATAATATTACCTTCTTAAACCCGGGTGCACATTTATGTGACACAAATCCAAATCTCAACGAAGTCGAAATGTGTCGCTAATCACGGGTACACAGAGTGTGACGTGGTTCGAGATGTATTTCCACGACATTGCAAATTCCTTTTAAATATAATGAATAAGATAAGCCTCGACAAACGAAATACGCGAGCTGCGGGGCCCTCTATACGTGTTGGTAAAATTACTTAGACTTCGGGACGAGCCGTTTAGCAAAGTTTCACGGCCTTACCCAAAATAATGATACGCTAGTCGCTTTAGGCGCGCCTTTAATAATTTACTTTCTTAAACTCGGGTGCACATTTATGTGACCCAAATCCAAATCTCAACAGAGTTGAAATGTGTCAATAACCACGGGTGCATTTATGTGACGTGGTTCGAGATATATTTTCACGACGTTGCAATTCTCGTTAAAAAATAACAATGAGAAAAGCGGTAAACAGTAAAAATTGCACATAGGTTCAGCATGTATTAAAATCAGATAAACAAGCCGAATATGACAGATGAGCGACCGTGCTAGAACCACGGAACTCGGGAATGCCTAACACCTTCTCCCGGGTTAACAGAATTCCTTACTCGGATTTTTGGTTCGCGGACTGTAATACGGAGTCAATCTTTTCCTCGATTCGGGATTCAACCGGTGACTTGGGACACCATAAATCTCCTAAGTGGCGACTCTAAATCATTAAATAAAATCATGTTTGGATTTCCTTTAATTGGAAAAACTCCCTCTGCGCCCCTGCGGGCACGGGTGAAAAAGGAGGTGTGACAATGAATAGAAGGGGGTTCTGAGGGGGCTGGGGTTATTTTGACACTTAAATACATATGAAGCTTCAGTTCTGAGCCGTTTGATCAATGGGAGATCAACGACTCAGATTCCACAATCCAAAACGGCGTCTTTTCGGATGAAGGGGTGACCGGACCGGGTAATGGGGCGGGTTTAGGCCGGATTGGGGCAGGTTTGGATGGGTTTTACATTGGGCCTGGAAAGATTAATTACTTAGCCTAACATTCTAATCCTCTTTCTTCTTTTCCTTTTCTTTTCCAATTTCAAATCCTTTTCTTTTTTCAAATTAAAATAAAACCTAAATTAAATTTTTGAACTAAATTAACCTACCCAATTAGATTAATCCATCACTCTAGTATTTACAATAATTATTAAATCCTAAATTCAAAGAAAAACTATAGAATTCACAATTAAAGTGTTAAAAATGTAAAATGAGCTATTTTCTTTTTTTGTGATTTTTCCATTTTTATAAAACAACTAATTTGTCAATTAATCCTAGAAGGTAAAATTAAATCCTAAATGCAAATGCAACATATTTTTTCGTATTTTTCATTAATTAAACAAAAATAAAAATGCACAGATAAATGCAAACAATTATCAGAAAATGCCACAAAATCCTCAAAATTCCAAATAAAGAGAAGAAATTATCTTGTTTTAAATTTATGGGAGTAATTCATATAGGGCAAAAATCACGTGCACACATCACCCAAATAGCATCGAATTTCTTCAAAGTTCGTGGGATTCCAACTACAAAATCCATGGTGATCCGCTCCCACTTCCACTCTGCAATATCTATTTGTTGAAGCAATCCACCCGGTCTCTGATGCTCATATTTCACCTTCTGACAATTGAGACACTGAGCCACAAATCCCACAATGTCATTCTTCATTCTTCTCCACCAAAAATGTTGATGATACATCTTCACGGCATCCGGATGAATGAAATACCGCGAGTTATGGGCCTCTTCCATAATCAACTCCCGAAGCCCATCCATATTGGGCACACATATCCGGCCATGCATCCTCAACACCCCATCATCACCAATAGTCACATCTCTAGCATCATCACACTGAACTTTGTCCTTAAGGACAAGCAAATGCGGATCATCATACTGGCGCTCTCTAATGCGATCATATAAGGAAAACCGAGAAACCACACAAGCCAATACCCGACAGGGCTCCGAAATATCTAACCTCACGAACCGATTGGCCAAGGACTGAACATCAACTATAAGAGGTCACTCCCCAACTAGAATATATGCTAAACTCCCCATACTCACTGCATTTCGGCTTAAAGCATCGGCCACCACATTGGCCTTCCCCGGATGGTATAATATAGTGATATCATAATCCTTTAGCAACTCTAACCATCTCCGCTGCCTCAAATTGAGATCATTCTGTTTGAACAAGTATTGGAGGATACGATGATCAGTAAACACCTCACAAGACACACCATACAAGAAATGCCTCCAAACTTCAACGCGTGAACTATGGCAGCCAACTCCAAATCATGAACGGGGTAGTTCTTCTCATGGGGCTTCAACTGACGAGAAGCATAGGCGATAACTCTACCCTTCTGCATCAATACACAAATAATACCAACTCTCGAAGCATCACAATACACGGTATATGAACCCGAAGTTGATGGCAAAACTAACACTGGAGCCATGGTCAAGGCTGTCTTAAGCTTTTGAAAGCTCTCCCCACACTCATCCGACCATAGAAATGAAGCACCCTTCTAAGTAAACTTGGTCAAGGGCAATGCGATAGATGAGAAACCCTGAACAAACCAACTATACGCCAAACCAAGAAAGCTGCAAATCTCTGTGGCTGTGGACGGTCTAAGCCAACTTTGAACTGCCTCTATCTTCTTCGGATCAACCTGAATACCCTCGCTGGACACCACGTGCCCCAAGAAAGCCACTGAACTAAGCCAAAACTCACACTTGGAGAGTTTTGCATAAAGTTTCTCCTCCCTCAACCTCTGCAACACAACTCTCAGATACTCCACGTGCTCCTCCTAACTACGCAAATACACCAAAATATCATCAATGAGGACTATGACAAACGAGTCGAGATAAGGCCGGAACACACTATTCATCAAATGCATGAACGCTGCTAGAGCATTGGTCAGCCCAAAAGACATCACCAAGAACTCATGATGACCATATCGGGTCCTGAAAGCCGTCTTAAGAATATCCTAGTCCTTGATCTTCAACTGGTGATTACCTGAACGGAGATCAATCTTGGAGAACACTCTCGCTCCCTGAAGCTGGTCGAATAAATCATCAATGTGAGGCAAAGGATACTTGTTCTTAACTGTTACTTTATTCAATTGCTTATAATCAATGTACATCCTCATAGTTCCATCCTCCTTCTTCACAAATAGAACCGGCGCACCCCAAGGTGACGTACTAGGTGGAATGAATCTCTTATCAAAGAGTTCCTGAAGCTGCTCTTTTAACTCCTTCAACTCCGGTGGTGCCATACAATACGGTGGAATAGAAATGGACTGAGTGCCCGACACCAGGTCAATACAAAAGTCAATATCCCTGTCTGGTGGCATGCCCGACAGGTCTGCAGGAAACACATCAGAAAAATCCCACACAACTGGAACAGAATCAATATTGGGAGTCTTTGCACTGACATCCCTCACAAAGGCTAGATATGAAAGACAACCCTTCCCAACCATACGCTGGGCCTTCAAGAATTAGATTACCCTACTGGGAACATAATCAGTCACACCTCGCCACTCAATCTGTGGCACACCTAGTATATCCAATGTGACTGTCTTGGCATGATAGTCCAGAATAGCACGACACGGAGATAGCCAATCCATGCCCAGAATGATATCGAAATCCACCATACACAGTAATAAAAGATCCACTCGGGTCTCCAGACCCCCAATAGTCACCACACTCAACCGGTACACATGGTCTACAACAACAATATCGCCCACTGGGGTAGATACATGAACAGGTGAAACAAGAGACTCCCGAGGTGTACCCAAATAACGAGCAAAGTATGATGACACATAAGAAAAGGTAGAACTGGGATAAAATAATACAGAAGCATATATGTGGCAGACTAAGACAATACTTATAATAACAACATCAGAAACAATAGCATAGGGTCTGCCTGGAAGTGCATAGAAATGGGCCTGACTGCCACCTAATCGACCTCTCCCTCTAGGACGACCTCTAGTTGTCTGACCTCCACCTTAGCTGGTTGGGTGGGTGATGATGAAGTAACTGGCGCTAAAGCCGATAGCTGACCCCTCTGCTGAGATAGACCCAAAAAACGACGATGACACTACCTCCACATATGACCCATCTCTCCACACTCATAATAACTCCCAAGTGCTGGAGAAGGAGACTGAAGGGAACCCCTCATACCGGAATGACTAGAAGATGCATATGGCATAGAAGAGCCCTAAATTGAAGGAGCACGGGACGAACTCTGAGCTGGAAGGGCATTAAGTGATGACTGACCCTGATGAGAACTGTAAGAACCATGACCCGATGATGCCCCACGATAACCTGGGCGAGCTAGCTGAGCATGCCTGAATGGACGGCCTCTGCCGTGCTGAAACTAACGTCTCGAAGGAGTACCACTATAACTACCAAATCCTCAAGGCCTCTTGGCCTCCCTCTCCTCTTGCTCCTAGCAACGAACAGACTCAATCTCGCGAGCAATGTCCACAAGCTCCTCAAAAGTCGCACCAGTCACCCTCTCCCTGGTCATAAGAATGCGAAGATGATAAGTGAGGCCATCAACAAACCTCCTAATCCTCTTTCTATCTGCTGGAACCAACCAAATTGCATAACGAGCTAACTCGGAGAACCTCATCTCATATTGCATCACAGTCATCTCTCCCTGACACAACCACTCAAACTGCCTGCGCAGCTCCTTTCTGCGAGACTGCAGCACATACTTCTCCAGAAAGAGAACGGAGAACTGCTGCTAGGTAAGGGGTGATGCACCAACAGGCCTAGGCCTCTCAAAAGTCTCACACCAAGTGAAGGTATCTCCCGAAAACTGATAAGTAGTGAAAGTGACCTGGTTGGTATCCAGAATACCCGTTGTACAAAGGATCCTCTGACACTTATCCAAGAAACCCTAGGCATCCTCGTCCTCTGCACCACTGAAGGTCGGAGGCTAAAGTCAACGAAACCTCTCCAACCTATGCTACTCGTCCTCTAGCATAGCATGCACTACATATTCCTGAGCAGTTGCAACCGGTTGGGATGGATGTGCCCCCGGCGTCTGAAGTCCCTGCACGACCTGCTCAGGTGTGCGAGCGGCGGGAGTGAGTGCCTCCCTGGCCTAAGAAGTAGCTACGGCTATAGTGACTGAAACTGCCTGAGCTAGGCCAGTGCAAACTGATAGAATCTGAGCCAAGGCATCCTGAAGACCCGGAATCACAATGGGCACAGCTGGTGCCTGAGCTGGTGCTGCTGGAGCGTCCACAACTAGGACCTGATCCTGAACTGGGGCGGCTGGTGGATCTGCAGGTGCTGCCCTAGCTGCTGTGCGGGCCACACCCCTGCCCCTATCGCGACCACGACCACGTCCTCGGCCTCTAGTGGCGGTACTAGTGGTCATCCATCCTGACCAGTAGTGCGTGTCCTCACCATCTGTGAGAGAATAGAATAAGAAAAGTTTACTACTCGGATCAACAAATTCGCACGACAAGAATTTCAAGAATATGAAGTTTTCCTAAAGGTTTTGTAGCCTCTCGAGGATAAATACAAATATCTCCATACCGATTCGTGAGACTCTACTAAACCTGCTCATGACTCGTGAGACCTATGTAACCTAGGCTCTAATACCAACTTGTCACGACCCTAAACCCGGATCCAGTCGTAATAGAACCTCTCGTGAAGAAAAGGCCAGCCGACACTTTCCCATTTTAGTCTTAAGTAGTTAAACAATAAATAACTAAGTCTAAAGCGTAATAAATAATCCAAAAGTAAATAGTGAACATTACAGTTTGCGGAAATAAAACCCAACATAGTCCGATACTGGGGTGTCACTAGTCATAGGCATCTATCGATACACTATAAGTCTGAAATGTCTACCAAGCTATTATAGAATAACTGAAAAAGAGTAGGAAATGAGATAAATGTGGAGAATCACGGGACTGCGGACGCCAAGCAGCTACCTCGTGAACTCCGAAATCTGTCGGGAGCTCTCAACCCTCGCTAGCAGGATCAGCAAACCTGAAACTGCACACGGAGTGCAGGGAATAAAGTGAGTACTCCAACTCATTGAGTAATAATCATAAATAAAAACTGAAAGCAAGAAATCATGCATGGCACATTATAGGCTATACAGAAGCAGTAAAGGATAGTAAAAACAATGAAGCAGTGATAATGTGTAAAGTTATTTTTGTTCAGTTCAAACTTCATGAAATGCCTTTTTAACTATTAAGTAGGTAAGTGATAGACAAATAAGACAGATAAGCACATAAAGGATTGCCCTTGGGCACAATGTCAACAATACCAGCCCCTCGGGCTATATCTCACATCACAACGGGTACCCGCGCTCAATGGGGGTGTGCAGACTCCTGGAGGGGACCCTTTCGGCCTAAGCGCAATATCAAGCCATGTCATGGCATCATCACTAGTCCCTCGGCCTCATGTCAACAAGCCACCTTGTGGCGCACAAATATCAGACCCTCAGCCTCATAATCATAATCAGTGTTTCCTTACAACATAGGCCATCGGCCTTACTCAGTCAGAATCTCACAAGCCACTCAGGCAGCAATAAAACATGATGCTCAGCCCAGAATTTTATTTAAAATATCACTTAAGTGTTAAAACAGAGAAAACATGGCTGAGTTATGAAAACAGTAGAATATAGCATGATTGAGGTCAAGTATAAAGTCAAATAGTGAGGAAATTCAATAAAAATCCCTTAAGGGTTCAAATAGTTGGCACGAGGCCCAAATATGGCATTCATCCCAAAACATGATGATAGCAAATATTTTTCAGTCAAATACGCGGTAAAACAATCACTCGGGATGGACTAAGTCACAAACCCCAACAGTGCACGACCCCACGCTGGTCATCTAGCGTGTGTGTCACCTCAATATAGCACACGATGTGCAATTCGGGGTTTCATACCCTCAGAACATCATTTACAATCATTAGTTACCTCAATCTTGTCAAATTTCTAGCTCGCGACGCCTTTGCCCCTCGAATCGGCCTCCACTCGTGTCGAATCTATCCAAAATCAGAATCACGGCGTCAAATATGCTAAGGGAACGAAGCCCAAGTGAAAATAATCAATTTACAACTTAAATCACGAAATTACCAAAACCCGACCCCAGGGCCCACGTCTCGGAATTTGATAGAATTCACATCAATAGATTCCTTATCTCCCCACGAGTTCATACATATCAAAAGTACCAAAATTCGACCACAAATGTTCCCTCAAATCCTCAAGTCTAGGTCTAAAATACCAAGCCTTAGTTTTCCCAATTTTAACCCTTAAATTCCATTATCTATAGCTCCAATCCGTGAAATAATACCATAGGAACGAGTTTTAGGTCCAAAATCCTTACCTTAATGCAGTTCCCTTGAAATCTTTCTTCAAAATCGTCCAAAAAGCTCTAAAGTCGACTTAGAAATGGTGGAATAGCTCAAAAATCGCGAAGAAAACAATTTATATGTTCCAGCCCAGGGATTTCGCATCTGCGGCCCAACTTCCGCTTCTGCGATCAACGAACCGCTTCTGCGGTTTTCACTTAAGTCCCAACTTTCCGCATCTGCGATGCCTATCCCGCACCTGCGTCATCGCAGGTGCGGCTCCAGCCTTCCCAGGCCCCTTTCCGCTTTTGCGGACTTCTTTCTCGCATCTGCGGAATCACACCTGCAGTCCCTGTAAGCACGTGATTTTTGCCCTATGAAAGAATTACTCCCAAAAAATTCAAAATAAAACGATTTTCCTTTGTGTGCAATTTTGAGAATTTCCGCGGCATTTTAGGATAATTATTTGTATTTGCCCATGCATGTTTATTTGTTAAAATTAATAAAAAATATAAAAATATGTCGCATTTGCATTTAGGATTTAATTCTACAATTAGGAATAATTAAGTTTGTTTTACAAGAATGAAAATTAAAAAAAATATGCATCGTTTGCATTTTTAGCATTCAATGTCAAATTGTACAATTTTGTTTTAATGGGTGTTTAATTATGTATGATAAATATTGCTAGGAATTAGTTAGTATTTATGATAAGTTAATTTAGTTTATAACTTAATTTAGAATTTTAGTTTTACTAATTAGAAAGTAAAAGAAAATAGAGCAAAAAATATAAAGAAAATCGGAATTGGGCCTCTTCTTCAATTTCAAACCACAGGCCCAAATATACCCAACCTTCCCCATGACCCGGTCCATTTCAACCCGGGTCGACCCGGTCCGTCCCATAACCCCAAAAGACCTAACCCCTCCTATCTTCACTTCATTTTTCCTAAACCTAAAACTAAACCCATCCGCCCCCCCTCTCCTTCTCTTCATCCTCCAAACAACCTTCATCCATGGATGCCCCTTTCACACACACGCACGACAGCCATGAACGACCTCCCCTTCAGCTTCGTCTTCTCCATGTCTAGTTCAAGCTCGACAATGGCTGCTCCTCAGACTAAAAAAGAGAAGCAGGCTGCCAAGGATCCCAACAAGCCTAAGAGGCCAGCAAGTGCTTTCTTCTTCGTCGTCGAGCTCGAGCTCGAGCTCCCATAGCTGCCTTCCTCGTCGACCAGTGGCGACGACCAGCACCCCAGCTTCACCTACTGCTTCTTTTGCTTCGTCTTCAGCAGACTAGCTGACCCCATTCTCGTCGAAACCAAACGACCACAATCCTTCAACACCAAGCGCCACCGCTGTTGTTTCTTCTGCTATTGCTTCTTCGTCTTCTTCGTCGCACAGCCCCGCCAACAAACCTCACCTGCTACGTTGATGCTGCCTTCAGTTTCGTCCAGCATCTGCTCCTCGACCTCCAGCAGACCCAAACGTCTCACCTCCCATGACTGCCTCGTCGAGCATCTGCTTCAAAACCAAGCTGCACCTGCTGCGTTGCTGCTGCCTTAGCTCCGTCCAGCATCTGTTTCTGCTGCGTTGTTGTTGCCTCATCGAGCATATGATTCAAAACCAATTCCCATTGCTACTGCTTTACCTTTTTTCGTCGCCTTCAGTCCAAAACGAGACCCCACCATCTCATTTGTTCGAGCTTTGGTCGGGGTCGTCGAAATAGTTCATACGCAGCCGAGGTCCGGATTGTTAAAGGTTTTTAAGGTCCGTCTCATCTCCCTTTCTCATTTTATGATCTATATGTGAGTAAGATAAGAGCCGCTAAAATTTGTTTAAATATTATGGTTTAAGGAGTTTGAATCGTTCTTAGTTGAATCTTGGTTGTAAAAAATTTCTTTGAATTCTGTTTAGTCGAATTTGAGTTCGATTGGTTTGTCATTCGTGATTATTAGTTGTAGAATGTATAGTATCTTTGTTAATATTGAGTTGGTTCGGATAATTTCGTTTTGTGTATTGTTTGGTTTCCTGCTCTTTGTTGTTCATCATATGATTTCAGTTTGCATTTCGATTCAGTTAATTGCGATTCATGTTGTTTCAGTTCACTTTTGTTGTTAATATTGTTGTCTCCTTGCTCATTCATTTTTTGTCCAAGTTAACCAGGATTGGTTCCCAATATGGTTAACTTATTCTCATTAATCTGATGTTGTATGATTCAATCTGTGTTCATGGGATTTGTTGATTGAATTTGTTTAGGAATTGGTTATATTTGTTGTATTTTGGTTGGAATTGATTAGGCGAATTGGTTATAGCTGATGGGAGTAGATTGGTAAATTGCAGTACTTTCAGGGGTAAAATGGTAATTTCAGTAAGGTCGGAGGGGTATTTTTGGAATTGTAAATTTGAACAATTATTTAATCTGAGTGCTCTGTCCACTAGGCATTAACAATATTAAAATAGTACCTGGTGGGGGACAAGACATGAGGTAGTGGGGGGTTGATATAATTGTTTAATATAGTGGGGGACAAGACATAAGTTAGTGGGGAATAATGTAGTTGTTTAATATAGTGGGGGACCAAACATGTAGGCATGGGGGACAAGGGAATTAAATAAGAAAAACATTAAGTAGTGGGGGCAAGGCATGCAATTAGGGGAATATTTCGGATTAGTGATTCAAGACAAGGGTCTTGCTATAAATAAGAGTGATTTTGACATAGAAAGAGGATGGGGAGAGAACATTTTTAGGAGAGGTTTTTGGAGAGAGAATTTTTGGAAGAGGAAGACATTCTGAAAATCTCAAGAGTGTTGGAGAGTTGAAAAAGAAAAAAAACAAAAACAAAGTGAGAAACGAGTTTAGTTTCGGGTTTAATACACGCGTGGTTTGTTGTTGTTCAGTCTTTTTACAAACTTTTGGGTTTGTTCTATTGAGCTTGTTTGGTTTTCTTCAAAGTTTTCTGGGCCTTGAATCTGGTTCGAATTGCTGTTATTGGGTTGCTGTTGCGTTGCTGTGTAATTACTGCTGCTGACTCCTCCTTCTTTTCTTCTTGTATTGTCATTTCCAGGTACACATTTGTACACTCTTAGTTTGAGGCGAAATGAAGTATTGACTAGGCTTTGTTCCTGTTGAATTCCTCCTGTTTAGATTTGTGCTTGAATAGAATTTTCCTTTCTTTGTATAAAAATGTAGTTGACTGATTATTGAGTAATGGGGTTGCATATGTATAGTAACTCCTTCATCTAATAATGTTAGTTTAAATTAATCAAAGAATAGTTAATTTTTTTTATATTATTGTGTGTCAATCTCATGTTCTAGTGTTATTAAATAATAGAATATAGAACGAAAGCGATCTCTCTTTGTACAAACTCGATTGCAATTTTTCATTTGCATTAGCCGTAAACTAATAACTAATAAGTTACGTCTTTTTTTTAGCATGTAATTAATTGGGAGATTTTCTTTTATTTTAGAGACGAACTTAATAGAAAAAATGTAGTCACTGTAGGTTTATCCCTTTAAATAAAAATGAGACGAGCCTCGCCAAATAAAACGCACCGATTGCGGGGCCCTCAAAAAAAATGTATGTGTTAATTACTTAGAACTCGGGATAGGCCGCTTAGCGAACTCCACGGCCTTACCCAAAATAATAATACGCTAATCGCTTTAGGCGCGCGTTTTAATAATCTTACCTTCTTAAACTCGGGTGCACATTTATGTGACCCAAATCCAAATCTCAACGGAGTCGAAATGTGTCTCTAATCACGGGTACATTGATTGTGACGTGGTTCGAGATGCATGTCCATGACGTTGCTAATTCCTTTTAAAAAATAATGAATGAGACGAGCCTCGACAAACAAGAATACACAAATTGCAGGGCCCTCAACGAATAGTTATTTCGAATGCATAGATTTCGAGACAGGTCGCATAGCGAACTTTATGGCTTTTCTCAAAATAACAACGCGTTAGTCTTTAGGCGCGTATTTAATAATGTTATTTTCCTAAATTCGGGTGCATATTTATGTGACCCAAATCCAAATCTCAACAGAGTTGAAATGTGCCAACAACCACGGGTGCATTGATGTGACGTGGTTCAAGATGTATTTTCACGATGTTGCAATTCTTGATAAAAATAATAATAATGACAAAAGCGGTTAAAAGTTAAAATTCGCACATAGGTTCAACATGTATTAAATCAGATAATCAAGCCGAATATGACAGTTGAGCGACCGTGCTAGAACCACGGAACTCGGGAATGCCTAACACCTTCTCCCGGGTTAACAGAATTCCTTATCTGGATTTCTGGTTCGCGGACTGTTAAATAGAGTCATTCTTTTCCTCGATTCGGGATTAAACCGGTGACTTGGGACACCCTAAATCTCCCAAGTGGCGACTCTGAAATAAATAAACAAATCCCGTGTCGATTGTCCTTTAACTGGAAAAACTCCTTCACCCCTTGCGGGGGCAGAAAAAGGAGGTGTGACAGCTTTGGCGACTCTGCTGGGGATGATCAACCCAGAACCACTGGTTCAGGGTTAGAAATTCGAGCTTAGATAAATTGTTATATTTGGTTCTATCTGATTTTGTTACATGGTTGGGCTCAATGTGCTAAATGATGTTTTTACCGCTTTGATATTATCTGAACTGTATATAAATTGTGCCGAAACCCTTCTCTTCTTACCTCTAGGGAGAAGCTCGCTGGTCGAGACTCCCTATTATGTTAGTGTCAATACCTGAAATAAGAAAGAGGTCGGACAAGTTACAAAGCCGGACGATCCCGCGGGTCCCCGGTACGTAGCCCCCTCCTCGACTCTAGTTGTCCGCTCGGGTACACAGTCTAGAACAAATACCCAGGTTATGAACCTAGAATAACTCAGCTTCATGCTGGATCCCTAGTAGGAACGTTTTTTTGCATCACGTACATTTGACTTTGGAGGCTCAACACAGGGGTTGGGTCTGTATAGGACAGGTGTACCAAAAATGAAAATGACCATCCTGATGCATCTTACTTACTTCTACTTGTGCATTTATTTGATTCGGACTTGTGTGTTGACCGGCTTTTGAATATCAGGAATATTGTGAAATAGAGGAAAAGAAAAAAAAGAAATAGCGGTTAGGGAGTTAATTGTTTATTTTTGAAAAAAAACCAATGCCCAAATACTGTCGAAACTCTGTCGAAATTTTGAGAAAATGGAAAAAATGTTTTATTAGTTCGTTTTACTAAAAGCAAAGGAAAAATAGAAAAAAAAAGGAGTCGTTGTTCGGTCTTGTTTTCAAAAATAGAAAAGCAAAATAGTTTGTCTTCCCATGAAAAATGAAAATGAAAAAGAGTTTTATTTTTAAAATAGTTTTTTTTTATTTGTTTATGAAAATGCCAAAAATGAAAATGAAAAGAGCCGTGATTTGAAAGTGGTTTTGTTATCTGCTGCCAAAAATGAAAAAAATCCTGTTTTAAAATAGTTCAGTTAATTGGGCGAACTACGCTGGTTTGATTCTCACCGGATGTGAGATACGTAGGCAACCCTCATCGGGTCCAAGCTCCCCTTTTGCTAAAAAAATAAGAAAAATAAAACATGTCAAAATTTTAATATTTGTCATAAATAAGTCGGGTGATGTCCAACCTCCCCTTTTGCTAAAATAGCCAAAAAATATGTCAAATTTTAATTTCATCATAAAGAAGTCGGGTGACGCTGTTTTGTCAAAACATAGCCGAATGTTCCCGAAAGGGACGCCGGAAGGCTGACTTTACATAAACAGCCACCTTTGGGTCATTTTTTAGATTTGGTCCAGTTGACCCACACAGCCTTAAAAATCTTCGTCCCCGAGGTGCTGAAAGGCCGTGTTTGCAATACCTGGTCTTTTATTCTAATTTGAAAAAAAAACAAGAAGAGAGTCATAAATAAGTTGGGCCACGCCGTTTTGTCAAATATAGCCAAATGTTCCCAAACGGGACGCCGGAAGGCTGATTTTGCATAAACAACCACCTTTGGTTATGTTTTGATTTTTGACCCTCACAGCCTTAAAATCTTCGTCCCTGAGGCGCTGAAAGGACGTGTTTGCAATACTGGGTCTTTTATTCTAATTTGAAAGAAAAAAACAAGAAAAGAGTCAAGAATAAGTTGGGTCACGGCGTTTTGTCAAAAATAGCCGAATGTTCTCGAAAGGGACGCCGGAAGGCTGACTTTGCATAAACGACCATCTTTGGTCATTCTTTTTGGTTGTGACCAGTTATCCCGCACAACCTTAAAATCTTCGTCTCCGAAGTGCTGAAAGGTTGTGTTTGCAAAACCAGGTCTCTTATTATTTGAAAAACAAGAAAATAGTCAGTGGTCAAGTGAATATCGTTTGGTTTTTAGTTAAAATAAGCCAGCCCGGCTTCGGTAATGTCTTAAACCGTTCTTGCGGAGATAGCCTTAGAGTATCTTTCAGTTGTCAAAGGGCTATTTTCGTAAAAGAACGAACAAGCTTGTGAAAGGTCGTAAAATAATCCTGCCCAACCTTAAAATTCATGTGAAATTGAGAAGGGGCCACGTCTGAAAAATAACCATTTGGTTAAAATTGGCATATAGGGGAAGGAATCTGGCTGTTTGTTTTGAGTTTGTAATTTTTTTATTAGAGTATGCGGGTTATTTGATTTTCGAGATCGTTTGTTGTCTTTTGTCAAAGTCTGTTAGTATTGTCAGTTTTTAAACTTTTGTAATCAAGTTTGTTTTATTATGAAAATTGAAAATTCAAAAAAAATGTTTTATTATTATTTATCTTTTATTGGTCCGAACTACGCAAGGTCTGATTCATGCGGGGACATGATACGTAGGCAATCTACATAAGGTTTGACCACCGCTAAAAAAAAGAAAAAGAGAAAGTGAATAAAAGAAAAGAAAAAGAGAAAGAGAGAGAGAGAGAGAGAGAGAGAGAGAGAGAAAGAAAGAAAAAGAAAAAAGAGGGAATGGAGGGTTTCCGAAACACTTGAAAAAGGCACAAATAACACAAGTCGGGAGGATGCATGCGGTAGGAGCAAAAACATGTTAGAAATGGTTAACTGCCTAAGAACATTGCATCCCCCAACGTGCAATTGCAATATCTATTAAAACTCTAACGCTAACAACTTTGTTGTTTGTTCAATTCCAAACAGTTAGTTTGTTAGAGCGTACTGGCACTATACCATTATCAAACAAGATCAAAAGGGCCTATACCAGAAAGCATGACTGGCTCAGAAAATAGTGTTGAGGAGGAAAAGACGGAGATGAAAATGATGAAGGAGGAGGTAGACAGGTTGAGACAAGAGATAGCTGGGATGCACCTAGCCTGGGCTAGGGGACAAACATCACGAACCATTCCCCCTACTCCTACCCTCTTACCGGCTCGGACTCCGGAACACCCTCTCACTGGTCCATCAACAAGCTTCCCCATTGCCCAACATTACCAAGGGGAAACTTCCTATAATCCCCAAGCTCCACCACCCAAACAAAACCCTCCTCCACCAAACGTCCCCGTCTTCGGGGCACCTCCACCAGCCACACTGCAAAGATCCTCCAGCGAGCCGTTGTTTCAGGCTCATGATAACCAGTATTATCCTCCTAAACCAACCTTTAAAGCACCCGAACCATACACTTACACCCCTCACCTCCAACTCCCGGCAGAAACTGAGAGGCCGACTAAGAATCCGGAGCAGGATGAAGTGCTTCGTAAAATGAAAAGCCTGGAGCAATATTTCCGGAGTATGCATGGATTGGGCAGCCAAGTTAGTGTGGCCTACAAAGATCTGTGCCCTTTCCCTGATGTGCAATTGCCGACAGGTTTTAAGATGCCCAAATTTGATCTATACGATGGGCATGGTGATCCCATGGCACATCTGCGAGGTTTCTGTAGTAAGATGAGAGTAAAAGGTGGAAAGGATGAGCTTCTGATAGCTTATTTCGGTCAAAGTTTAAGCGGGTCCGCACTCGAATGGTACACGAGGCAGGATCCTAGCAGGTGGTATACCTGGGACGATCTAGCACAAGCATTTGCGGGTCCCTTCCAGTATAACCTTGAGATCGTCCCGGACCGTCTCACACTGTTAAAACTTGAGAAAAAGCTGGAGAGAGCTTCAGAGAATTCGGATTCCATTGGAGGGAACAAGCAGCAAGAGTCGATCCACCAATAAGGGAAGGTGAAATGGTGGACTACTTCTTACAAACTTTGGAGCCAACTTACTTTGGTCACCTGGTGACGTCAGTTGGTAAATCTTTCAACGAAGTAGTAAAAATGGGCGGTATGATCGAAGAGGGACTCAGATCCAACAAAATCCTGAGCTATTCGGCGATTAAAGCAACCACTCAGGCCATCTAGAGCTGCGCGGGAGGTGCGCTCAGAAAGAAGAGAGAGGAGGTCGCAACGGTCGAAGCTGGTACTTGGTCCAAATCCAGAGGTCCTTCCCCTCACTACCAGCCCAGACCCCATCACCCAAATTATCCACACACTCCATACAACCTTCCACAACCCTACTACCCACCATTAGAGCCACTTTTTTCCGCCCATCATGCCCAAACCTGCCCCCGAGCTCCATATAATCCACCTCAGTATTATCCTCTGAACAATGTCCGGTCATATGTCCAACCATCAGGTCACCCCTATGGTGAGCGCCAACACCACATAATGTATTCTTGCCTTTACAACGTTTCCGAGCACCCAACGACCCTAGAAAACAGGGGGAGGGAGGGGAACAAAGGCAAAAAAAATAGTTTCACGCCGATTGGGGAGTCCTAAACAAGCTTGTTTAAAAAGTTAAAGCATTCCGGCCTGATTGAGCCACTCCTCGGCTATACTCCAGACCCATATGCAAAAGGCTTTGATCCTACTGTACGTTGCATGTACCACTCTATGTCCAAGGGCATAGCATTGAAGATTGTCGTTCTTTGAAAAGGGAAGTAGAAAGAATGATTCAAGAAGGGGTAATTGTGATCAATGACACTGACAAGGAGCATGTGAATCCTCTTGGGAATTTGTGGACTGAAGTTAACGATATTGAAGTTGTTAATGGTTTTGGCAATATTGATGGGGAACCTAGTGGTTAAGATGTCGTGCTTGGTAATCGGAAAGACGCTTCATCTCTTGGTTAGCTGGAGAGGAGTCTTGGTGGTTTATTTTGTTGTCATTTCTATTGTCCGAGTTATTTGCAGGGTTGTAATTTGGACATTGTCTTATGTCAAACCCTCTTATCCTTCCATTTTCGTCATAGTGGTTTGTTTAGTGTTGTCTAGAATTTGTTTTAGGTTTGGTCCAAAGTTGTACCCCAGTTGTTTTGTTTGTTTTGTTATTCAAATCATTTCACCATTAGTCTAATGCAAAATCTGGTCTTTTATTAATTCCAATCATCTTTTTATTTCGATCTTTTATCATTTTGTTCAGCGCCGATTCTAGTGACATGACATGCGCACACAATTTGGGCCTAATCTTAAAAGGTAATCATAAAACCATTGAGAGGTGATCAGAACATTTAAAAGAAATAAGGACGGTTTGAGATTATTCGGAGCTCGAGTCATGTGGAACTGGGCAAGTAAAACATAAAGAAAACCGTTAAAGGCATGATTCACCAAATTGACATGAGGGTCGAGAGTGAGAGTGTTCCCCAACGGTGCTTTAAATATGACAAATGAAAAGGCAAATGTGTGAATATAATTGTCAAGTGCAGCACCATCAGAAGAGGCTACAAATCTTTGTTTAATTGTGTTGTTTGCACCTCTCATGTTTTAAAGATTGGAATGACGAAGACATTTTATTCTGCTATCTAAACATTTTATCCTTTGTTAACCTTTTTGAGCCTTATTGTTTTTTCTTTCGGAATCAGTAGCAACGACTAGAAAACACAAGCATGGAAGGTAAAGAAAAAGAAAAGAAAAGAAAAGAAAAAAAGAAAACAACAAAACGACAAAAGAGAAAGGAGAAATGAGAAAAAGAAAGAAAAGAAAAGAAAATAATAGGTAAATGAAAAAAATAGAGGAATTGTGAACTACGTTCGACCTGATTCCTCAAAGAGGATATGTAGGCGCCTCACGGCTCGGTCATAGTGTAACAAAAAATTTAAAAAATCCCCAAGCAAGAAACTGGGTAAAGGGTTGCGCTTGTTGTAAACAAATATGGTTCTGAAGGTTGTAATTTTGAACCCCAAATTGATTTGTTTTTGAGCCTTTAAAACCCTTTCTTTCTAGCCTATCCAAAACCCCACATTACGGTCCAAAGACCTTCTAATCAGTCTTCAAAAGATGTCAAGTCAGACAAATGAGAGTCTTACCGGGGAACATAACACCCCAATCCCCAGTTGGAAAGTGATACAAATGAGAGAGTCTTATCGGTGAAAATCTTCACGGGCACCATAAGGCGATGAAAGCTGAGAGAAAAAAAACAAAATGAGAGAGGATTGATAGTGAAAACCCTTTGGGCACTACAAGTCGAATAAGATTGAGAATCAGATGGGGAATCACCAAATGAAGATCTTGAAAGACGATTGACGGCAGAGGATAGGCCACATGTGCATGTCATGACCATTAGAGTCGGTAGCTACGTTTGATAGGTTTTTTTATTTATAGTTTCTCTTGTTAAAGTGTCATCTTTTTCCTTTGTCTTTTCTTCGGTTCCTCCTTTCATAGAAAAATTCCCCAGTAGAGTCTGTTTGGTCAGAACAAGTGAGAAATGACTTCAAAATCTGACATCAGCTTTCCAATTATGCAAAACCAGATCTGATTAGAACATCCAAATGGTCTAAGTCAGGAAGGAACAAGCGCGAGGCCAGTGTCAAGAAAGATATCCCCAGCAAAAGGATATTGACAAAAGGATGGACGAGTGTCAAGAGGGATATCCCCGCCGAAATCGAAGGTTATAGACCTCAAGGCCAAGGCCCGTGGACAAATCAAAAAAGAACAACACGGAGAGCAATGAGCATGATTTGGGAAATTCTTATGAGACTAAAAGGTCATGGAAATGTCAGTTTCTGAGCTATGCCACAAAAGAAGAGGGATATCCCCAGCAGAAAAGGTTGTTTTCAGTGGCACGAATGAACAAAGAATGCGGTTTATCAGCAAAACATTGCAAAATCCTCAAGGGGAATCAACTATCATGGAAAATATACATGGTCAGATGGAAAACAACGTTGAGATGTTGGTGAATAAGGAATCGACAATAAGGTCGGAAGTTATCGCCCAAGTTTCAAGATAGCCGAACGACGCAAAGCAGGGCAAGTCATTCTAAGACCAGTAGGAATATCATCCCCAGCAAATAATTTCATCCCAAGCAAGTTTTGATAGTGTAATGGAACGCAGAGTAGGGAAAGAGAAAGGGAAAGGGAAAAGCCATCCCCAGTAGGAGTATCACAACCAACCACCACGTTTTAAACTAACAAATTTTGTTTGATTTGAAACAGGTAAAGGAAATGGCATTGATGACGGAAATGCATGCCACAAGGGAGATTATCAAACTGGGGCAGAAAATTTTCCTTTCATTTAGAAAATTTTTTGGAAGTCAAATACCCATTTTGGGAAGAATAAAGATAGCACCAGTCTCAAGGGAAGTGGTCTTTGAACCAGTGTTACCCCCAGCATAATAAGTTTTAATGAAGGAAGTTGTTCCCCCGCGGAAAGAACAAAAGGATGAAACTTGTGCTCGGAAAAAGCAAAAGGCCAGTGTCATTCCCAACAGCCTTCAGAAGAGTGAAGCACTAGTTTTGAAGGAATCAAAATCCCCCAGCAGTGTTATCCTCGACAGCGTTATCCCCAGCTGATAACATTTTATCCCCAGCAATGTTGAGAGAGAAAAGTTTTAAAGGAAGTAGTTTTGGAAAAAAGGGGAAGAAGGAGATTCCCCCAGTAGTATTATCCCCTAACAGGTAAGTAAATAATCCCGCAGCAGTGTTATCCCCAACAGTTTCGAGGGAAGACAACACAAGTTTTTAAGGAAAGCAGTTCTGTAAGAAGGTAATTCAGGAAGAAGGAAATGGTTCACGCATAGGAGACGCACTTCCTAAATTAAGATTTCATTCATAGGAGACGCACTTCCTAGTTTAAAATCATTAAAGTTTCACCCACAGGAGACGCACTTCCTAAGTTTATTTTTACCCCTAGGAGACGCACTTCCTAAGTTTATTTTTACCCATAGGAGATGCACTTCCTAAGTTTATTTTCATGCATAGGAGATGCATTTCCAAAATTAAGATTTCATTCATAGGAGACGCACTTCCTAGTTTAAAATCATTAAAGTTTTACCCATAGGAGACGCACTTCCTAAGTTTATTTTTACCCCTAGGAGACGCACTTCCTAAGTTTATTTTTACCCATAGGAGATGCACTTCCTAAGTTTATTTTCATGCATAGGAGACGCATTTCCTAAATTAAGATTTCATTCATAGGAGACGCATTTCCTAGTTTAAAATCATTAAAGTTTTACCCCTAGGAGACGCACTTCCAAGTTTAATTTCATGCATAGGAGACGCACTTCCTAAATGAAGATTTCATGCATAGGAGACACACTTCCTAAATTAGGATTTCATTAATAGGAGACGCACTTCCTAGTTTAAAATCATTAAAGTTTTACCCATAGGAGACGCACTTCCTAAGTTTATTTTTACCCCTAGGAGACGCACTTCCTAAGTTTATTTTCAGGCATAGGAGACGCACTGCCTAAATTAAGATTTCATGCATAGGAGACGCACTTCCTAGTTAGGGCTGCTCGGTGGGCCGGGCCTGAACCGGACCGGACCGGGCCCGCGGTCCTAACGGGCCTGGTGGGCCGGTCCTGGGTGGGCCGGTCTTGGTGGGCCTCCTGAGCCCGTCACGGGCTGGTCTTCAAGGTTGAGCCCACGAGCCTGGGACCGTTTAGCCCGGGACCGGCAGGCGGGCCTGGGCCGGTCCTGGCGGGCCTGGCGGGCCCAACGGCTATTTTTTTTTTAAAAAAAAAAAAATTAAAATTCTCCAACGGCCATATTTAAAATCTAGCCGTTTGGGCTGAAAATATGACCGTTTTTAATTTTAAAAAATGGCCATTTGGCCCCCAAACTTTATTTTAACCCCAAACTTTATATAATTACACTTTTTCCCATTTCTCAACTATAAATACCCCCTCATTCTTTCATTTTTATTCACCAATTCATCAATATCTCTCAATATCTCTCAATCTCTCTCAATATCTCTACTACAATTACTTAATTTATTGTTGAAATTTCGTGAAAAATTGTGAAGTTGTTGAATTGAAGTTTTCAAGTGTTCAACGATTTTCAATTTTCAAGAAGTTGTTCGGCAATCCGGTAAACTCGTTTCAACTCTTACGTTTTTAGAATATATTTTTGTGTGGTTTAGTTTGCATAATTATAATTAATATGGCATTTACTTTGAAAAAATGTTTGGTAAAGGAAAAGATAAAACCGGTGAAAGTAGTGGCCAACCAACTACCCTTCCCCCTGCTCCCCGACCTAGAAAAGATAAGCAAGTTGAAAGTAGTCGCCAACCTAGACGTCCTCCTCCTTCCGTAATTCTTGATAGTGATCACCCTTGTTTTCAATTTACCGATAGTGAATTTTATCATAATGTTGCACCAGGTGATAGATTAGATGATGAAATTATGAATGCTCTTTATCCTAATGAAACCATCTTAGAAAATAATGAGGAAAATGAGGATGATGATGAAACCCAAGCACCGGATTTAGATGATACACCTACTAGTCCTCTTAATAACCCAAGTGATGCACCGGTCGACCCACCTGTAGAAACTCCTACTTTTAATAGAGAACCTGCTAAACGCCTAGAAACATCATTAGTTTGGAATTTTTTTTACTCAAGTAAGAGAAAAAAATAAGGCTAAGTGTAAAACTTGTGGGAAATTAATGTCGCATAAATATACTGGAGACCGTAGCGGCACAGGTAGTTTGACTAGGCACATAAAAACACACCCTAGAGATAAGGCTAGATTTTTTCAAATGAAAGCGCAGCTAGAGGGGACAAGTGTAGATTATGCGGTTAACCCTAGTACAGGTTCAAATCTAGTTCAACCAGGAATTAACACTGTCACCGGAGGTATTTTATAATACGATCCAAATAGAGATCGTGAAGAATTAGCAAAGATGATTATTGTTATGTGCTTACCTTATACTTTTGCTTCTAATCCTAATTGGGTTCATTATATTAGAAGAGTGTTTAATCCTACTTATAAAGGTTGGCCTCGCGCAACAGTTAAGAGTGATATTTATAAATTCAAACATGAATATGAACAATATTTGCGTTATTAATTTACTCATATACCTAATCGGATTTCTATTACTACTGATATTGGTAGAAGTGGTAATGATTGTGATTACCTAACTGTTACAAGTCATTGGATAGATGAGGAATGGATAATGCAAAAATGCATAATTGCATATAGAATAATTAATTCGCGTCACACAGGTAAGTTTATAGCTAACACTGTTGCAGATATTTGTAGATATTATTGCTTTAGCGATAAAATAATGGCAATTTCAATGGATAATGCTTCTAGTAACACCAGTGCTATAGGCATGCTTACAACAACACTAAATCCTGCATTTACTAATATTTTTCATGTTAGATGTATTTGTCATATTTATCATTTAATTGTCGGTGATGGTATGCGAATATTAAACATAGAAATTGAAAAGGTTAGAATGGCTCTTAATTGGCTTTTTTATTCAAACCGTAGAAGTAGACTTAGAGAGTATTTTAAAAAATGTGATGAATATGGCCTTAGAGAAAGAAAGGTTCCTAAACCTTGCCCGACTAGATGGAATTGTATGTACGAAAGTTTAGTAGTAGCATATGAATATAGAAACCCAATTAATGCAACGTTTAATTCTCGGGTAGGTGGTGAGGATGATGATGAAATGCTTACCACTCAAGATTGGACTAATGTTAAAATTCTTTTAGATTTTTTAGAACATTTTCAAATTGCTACAAATGCATTTTCTGGGCAATATTATCCTACTATTTCAAACTGTTTAGTTTATATTGCAGCACTATCTGATTTGTTTGTTGAATTTAGTGAGGGTGGGGATATTTATGAACTTGATATAAATGAAATGAAACAAAAGTTTAAAAAATATTTTTTTCCTATCCCTCCAATTTATGGTCTTGCTGCAATGCTAAATCCTACAATGAAATTGGGAGGTCCTCATTTTTGGTATTCAAATATTTATAAGGCTTTAGATCTTTCAAATGAGGAAATTGCGACACTTGCAGATGCAAAAGCTTCAATTAAGATTAACGCTCAAATAGTTTATAATGCTTATCAACTTGCCTTAGAGCATGCTAGGCCAATTATTCCAACCCCTACTTCGTCTAGCTCACAATCCTCTAAAAGAGTTGCGGGCTTAAAAGCTCTTAAATCTTGGACGGAGTTCAGGGGGTCTCAAGGTGAAAATTATGATGAAACTTCACATCTAAATGAGCTTCAAGTTTATTTGTCTCAGGGACTTGAAAAGGAGAATCCAGACGGCTCTTTTGATCTTTTGGAATGGTGGAAGGCAAGGGAAAAATATTTTCCTGTTCTTGCAAGGATGGCTCGGGATATTTTATCAATTCAAGCTTCAACTATTGCATCAGAGAGCGCTTTCAGTCAAGCAAGACTGCAAATAGGTGATCATAGAGCGTCTATGAGGGATAGCTTGGAAAAATCAGTATTGTTTAGAGATTGGATCCGCTCGGAAAGAAGAAACTTTGGAATTGCAGAAGCACAACCGGCGATAGATGAAGCTTATGAAGAAATGATAGCGGAACTTGCGGAGGATTCGGCTTCGCCCGGAAGTGGTGATGAACAAGCTTCTTTTCCACCACCACCAACGCAACCTCCTCCGAACCTTGAAGGATTTATGAGATTTGTTAGAGATAATACATAGAATAATATGTAACTTGTATTTTGGCACATCTTCCTTAGTTTTTTTCCTTCTAATGGTGGTATTAGTACCTTGTTGTGCTCATTCCATTGGGGGAAGGATGACTAAGAAAGATATGCCATTTTTTGGTAATAAAATTTATTGCTTCTACCCATGAGCTTCTTTTCGCAATATTTCTTTGTCTATACTTAGAATTGTTTATAAGCTACAATATATACATAATATACAATATATATACTACAAGAAAATATATAAGAGAATATATATACATAAGATACAATATATATACTACAAGACAATATATTATGCTACAATATATACATAATATACAATATATATACTACAAGAAAATATATAAGAGAATATATATACATAAGATACAATATAATATACTACAAGAAAATATATTATGCGAAAAATATATACATAATATAACAAGACAATATATTATGCTACAATATATACATAATATACAATATATATACTACAAGAAAATATATAAGAGAATATATATACATAAGATACAATATAATATACTACAAGAAAATATATAAGAGAATATATATACATAATATACAATATATATACTACAAGAAAATATATAAGAGAATATATATACATAAGATACAATATATATACTACAAGACAATATATTATGCTACAATATATACATAATATACAATATATATACTACAAGAAAATATATAAGAGAATATATATACATAAGATACAATATAATATACTACAAGAAAATATATTATGCGAATATATATACATAAGATACAATATATATACTACAAGAAAATATATTATGCGAATATATATACATAAGATACAATATAATATACTACAAGAAAATATATTATGCGAATATATATACATAATATACAATATATATACTACAAGAAAATATATTATGCGAACATATATACATAAGATACAATATATATACTACAAGAAAATATATTATGCGAATATATATACATAAGAAACAATACATATACTAAAAGAAAATATATAAGACAATATATATACATAAGATACAATATAATATACTACAAGAAAATATATTATGCATGACAATTTAGTGTTTTACTATTGTTTTGTTATTTTCTTTTTCGTCAAGCACTTTAATAATTAGATATACATATATACTACATATATATTTTTAATATAGTCATGATACTACAAGAAATTGCCTTAAAAAAAAAAAAAAAAAAAAAGCCTAATAAAGTCTGCTAGGCCCACGAGCCCGGCACGTTAAGCACAGGACCATGTGGGCTTAGGCCCGTCACGGGCCGGTTCCACCCATTGAGCCCACGAAGACCGGGACCGCCAGGCCCGGGACCGCCAGAGCCCAGGACCACGAAGCCCGGGACCGCGAGGCCCGGCCCACTAAGGCCCGGACCCGGGACAAAATACAGCATTATTCCTAGTTTGAATCATTGAAGTTTCACCCCTAGGAGACGCACTTCGTAGTCTGGGTCGTTCAGGTTATATTTTTGCTTTAGGAGACGCACTTCCTAAAATGAGATTTCCTCCTAGGAGACGCACTTCCTAGTTTGAATCATTGAAGTTTTACCTCTAGGAGACGTACTTTGTAGTCTGGGTCGTTCAGGGTATATTTTTGCTTTAGGAGACGCACTTCCTAGTCTGGTTCATTTAAGTTCATTCGTAGGAGACACACTTCCTAGTTTAAATCATTGAAGTTTCACCCCTACGAGACGCACTTCCTAGTCTGGGTCTTTCGGGTTATATTTTTGCTTTAGGAGACGCACTTCCTAAAAATGAGAGTTTACCACTAGGAGACACACTTCCTGATTTTGGTTCATACAAGTTTTACTCGTAGGAGACGCACTTCCTAGTTTGGTTCATTCAGGTTTTATTTTTAGCAAACACATTTGCTCGTCAGAGTTTCGGGTTTTACTCATAGGAGACGCACATCCTGGCCTAGTCGTTAGTTTACTCTCACCATTGCACAGAGTATAAGTGGTTTACAATATTGCTAACAATTCACAAATCTTCCTAGTGCAAACTGGGGCAGAAAGTTTCCTTTGTTTTGTCTATTTTGTAGCGGTCAGGAGCCCCCCTGAAGAACAGAATGGCGATTCAAATTTCAAGTTTTGAAGTTGGGAGCCCGCCCATATAACAGAGGAATACATTTCAAGTCAGTAAAGCAGAGGAATACAGCCGAAATCCCCAGCAGGAAACAACAAGAATCCCCAGCAGAGGAAGGAAGTCCAAGACTCGATGGAAGAATAATGCGAAGCTCCCAAGAAGGACATAAGCAGTTCGAGATCGGCAGTCAAGGGAGAACACAAGAAAAATCAGAAGTAAAGAAATGCCAGGGAAGTCACCAAGACATCAAATCAACAAGAGACACAAGAGCATGATTGAAGATCTAGATAAGATTTTGTAATTCATAGACTATAGTTTAGTCTAGCTTCTTGTTTTCTTTCAGCATGGTGTAATAAGGTGGTCGGCAAGCAATAATAACAGCATGCAACAGCAGTAACATTGCAGTCCCATGGTAGTCCCAGCTACCAAAACCTCCCGAACTACATTAACCTGATTCCCTTGTAGCCAGGGATATATAGAAAACCTTTGAAGCAAAGGTTCGGTTAAATATTTTTCAAAAAATGCTTCACACGGAGCACTCAGATGGGCAAAAATCGCTTACTTTATCTTTGCACGAAAACCCTTCGTGTCTTCGGACAAAGAGGGGAAGCTGTAAGCACGTGATTTTTTCCCTATGAAAAATTACTCCCAAAAAATTCAAAATAAAATGATTTTCCTTTGTGTGCAATTTTGAGAATTTCCGCGGCATTTTAGGATAATTATTTGTATTTGTCCATGCATGTTTATTTGTTAAAATTAATAAAAAATACAAAAATATGTCGCATTTGCATTTAGGATTTAATTCTACAATTAGGAATAATTAAGTTTGTTTTACAAGAATGAAAATTAAAAAAATATGCATCGTTTGCATTTTTAGCATTCAATGTCAAATTGTGCAATTTTGTTTTAATGGGTGTTTAATTATGTATGATAAATATTGCTAGGAATTAGTTAGTATTTATGATAAGTTAATTTAGTTTATAACTTAATTTAGAATTTTAGTTTTACTAATTAGAAAGTAAAAGAAAATAGAGCAAAAAATATAAAGAAAATCGGAATTGGACCTTTTCTTCAATTTCAAACCACATGCCCAAATATACCCAACCTTCCCCATGACCCGGTCCATTTCAACCCGGGTCGACCCGGTCCGCCCCATAACCCCAAAAGACTAACCCCTCCTATCTTCACTTCATTTTTTCTAAACCTAAAACTAAACCCATCCGCCCCCCCTCTCCTTCTCTTCATCCTCCAAACAGCCTTCATCCATGGCTGCCCCTTTCACACACACGCACGACAGCCATGAACGACCTCCCCTTCAGCTTTGTCTTCTCCATGTCTAGTTCAAGCTCGACAATGGCTGCTCCTCAGACTAAAAAAGAGAAGCAGGATGCCAAGGATCCCAACAAGCCTAAGAGGCCAGCAAGTGCTTTCTACTTCGTCGTCGAGCTCGAGCTCGAGCTCCCATGGCTGCCTTCCTCGTCGACCAGTGGCGACGACCAGCACCCCAGCTTCACATAATGCTTCTTTTGCTTCGTCTTCAGCAGACCAGCTGACCCCATTCTCGTCGAAACCAAACGACCACAGTCCTTCAACACTAAGCTCCACCGCTGTTGTTTCTTCTGCTGTTGCTTCTTCGTCGCACAGCCCCGCCAACAAACCTCACCTGCTGCGTTGTTGCTGCCTTCAGTTTCGTCCAGCATCTGCTCCTGCTACATCCAGCCTTCGACGACGAACAGCTCGTCGACCTCCAGCAGACCCAAACGTCTCACCTCCCATGATTGCCTCGTCAAGCATCTACTTCAAAACCAAGCTGCACCTGCTGCGTTGTTGCTGCCTTAGCTCCGTCCAACATCTATTTCTGTTGCGTTGTTGTTGCCTCATCGAGCATCTGATTCAAAACCAATTCCCATCGCTACTACTTAACCTTTTTTCGTCGCCTTCAGTCCAAAACGAGACCCCACCATCTCGTTTGTTTGAGCTTTGGTCGGGGTCGTCGAAACAGTTCATACGCAGTCGAGGTCCGGATTGTTAAAGGTTTTTAAGGTCCGTCTCATCTCCCTTTCTCATTTTATGATCTATATGTGAGTAAGATAAGAGCCGCTAAAATCTGTTTAAATATTATGGTTGAAGGAGTTTGAATCGTTCTTAGTTGAATCTTGGTTGTAAAAAATTTCTTTGAATTCTGTTTAGTCGAATTTGAGTTCGATTGGTTTGTCATTCGTAATTATTAGTTGTAGAATGTATAGTATCTTTGTTAATATTGAGTTGGTTCGGATAATTCCGTTTTGTGTATTGTTTGGTTTCCTGCTCTTTGTTGTTCATCATATGATTTCAGTTTGCATTTCGATTAAGTTAATTGTGATTCATGTTGTTTTAGTTCACTTTTGTTGTTAATATTGTTGTCTCCTTGTTCATTCATTTTTTGTCCAAGTTAACTAGGATTGGTTCCCAATATGGTTAACTTATTCCCATTAATCTAATGTTGTATGATTCAATCTGTGTTCATGGGATTTGTTGATTGAATTTGTTTAGGAATTGGCTATATTTGCTGTATTTTGGTTGGAATTGATTAGGTGAATTGGTTATAGCTGATGGGGGTAGATTGGTAAATTGCAGTACTTTCAGGGGTAAAATGGTAATTTTAGTAAGGTCGGAGGGGTATTTTGGAATTGTAAATTTGAACAATTATTTAATCTGAGTGCTTTGTACACTAGGCATTAACAATATTAAAATTGTACCTGGTGGGGGACAAGACATGAGGTAGTGGGGGGTTGATATAATTGTTTAATATTGTGGGGGACAAGACATAAGTTAGTGGGGAATAATGTAGTTGTTTAATATAGTGGGGGACCAAACATGTAGGCATGGGGGACAAGGGAATTAAATAAGAAAAACATTAAGTAGTGGGGGCAAGGCATGTAATTAGGGGAATATTTCGGATTAGTGATTCAAGACAAGGGTCTTGCTATAAATAAGAGTGATTTTGACATAGAAAGAGGATGGGGAGAGAACATTTTTAGGAGAGGTTTTTGGAGAGAGGATTTTTGGAAGAGGAAGACATTCTGAAAATCTCAAGAGTGTTGGAGAGTTGAAAAAGAAAAAACAAAAACAAAGTGAGAAACGAGTTTAGTTTCGGGTTTAATACACGCGTGGTTTGTTGTTGTTCAGTCTTTTTACAAACTTTTGGGTTTGTTCTATTGAGCTTGTTTGGTTTTCTTCAAAGTTTTCTGGGCCTTGAATCTGGTTCGAATTGCTGCTGTTGGGTTGTTGTTGCGTTGCTGTGTGATTACTGCTGCTGACTCCTCCTTTTTTCTTCTTGTATTACCATTTCCAAGTACACATTTGTACACTCTTGGTTTGAGGCGAAATGAAGTATTGACAAGGCTTTGTTCCTGTTGAATTCCTCCTGTTTAGATTTGTGCTTGAATAGAATTTTCCTTTCTTTGTATAAAAATGTAGTTGACTGATTATTGAGTAATGGGGTTGCATATGTATAGTAACTCCTTCATCTAATAATGTTAGTTTAAATTAATCAAAGAATAGTTAATTTTTTTTTATATTATTGTGTGTCAATCTCATGTTCTAGTGTTATTAAATAATAGAATATAGAACGAAAGCGATCTCTCTTTGTACAAACTCAATTGCAATTTTCCATTTGCATTAGCCGTAAACTAATAACTAATAAGTTACGTCTTTTTTTTAGCATGTAATTAATTGGGAGATTTTCTTTTATTTTAGAGACGAACTTAATAGAAAAAATGTAGTCACTGTAGGTTTATCCCTTTAAATAAAAACGAGACGAGTCTCGCCCAATAAAATGCACAGATTGCGGGGCCCTCACAAAAAATGTATGTGTTAATTACTTAGAACTCGGGATAAGCCGCTTAGCGAACTCCACGGCCTTACCCAAAATAATAATACGCTAATCGCTTTAGGCGCGCATTTTAATAATCTTACCTTCTTAAACTCGGGTGCACATTTATGTGACCCAAATCCAAATCTCAACGGAGTCGAAATGTGTCTCTAATCACGGGTACATTGATTGTGACGTGGTTCGAGATGCATGTCCATGACGTTGCTAATTCCTTTTAAAAAATAATGAATGAGACGAGCCTCGACAAACAAGAATACACAAATTGCGGGGCCCTCAACGGATAGTTATTTCGAATGCATAGATTTCGAGACAGGCCGCATAGCGAACTTTATGGCTTTTCTCAAAATAACAACGCGTTAGTCTTTAGGCGCGTATTTAATTTTCCTAAATTCGGGTGCACATTTATGTGACCCAAATCCAAATCTCAACAGAGTTGAAATGTGCCAACAACCACGGGTGCATTGATGTGACGTGGTTCGAGATGTATTTCCACAATGTTGCAATTCTTGATAAAAATAATAATAATGACAAAAGCGGTTAAAAGTTAAAATTCGCACATAGGTTCAACATGTATTAAATCAGATAATCAAGCCGAATATGACAGTTGAGCGACAGTGCTAGAACCACGGAACTCAGGAATGCCTAACACCTTCTCCCGGGTTAACAGAATTCCTTATCCGGATTTCTGGTTCGCGGACTGTTAAACAGAGTCATTCTTTTCCTCGATTCGGGATTAAACCGGTGACTTGGGACACCCTAAATCTCCCAAGTGGCGACTCTGAAATAAATAAACAAATCCCGTTTCGATTGTCCTTTAATTGGAAAAACTCCTTCACCCCTTGCGGTGGTGGAAAAAGGAGGTGTGACAGTCACCAATCCGCAGGTGCGGAAACACTAGAAGCAGAAAATCTGCAGCTTTACCAAAAATTCTAAACTCTCCGTCAACCATCCGAAATCATCCCGAGGGCCCCGGGACCTCAACCAAAAGCACAAACATATCCCAAAACCTTATTCAAACTTATAACAATCTTCAAAATAACTCAAACAACATCGAATCAACCAAAACACATCGGATTCAAGCCTAAGTTTCCAAAATCTTTCGAATTCCACTTTAGATCAAAAACTCAACCAAACCACAACCGAATGACCTAAAATTTTGCACACACATCCCAAATGACATAATGTAACTACTGCAACTCTCAGAATTCCATTCTGACCCCTATATTAAAATCTCACCTATCAACCGAAAAACGCCAAAAAGCCAATTACGCCAATTCAAGCCTAAATCTACTCCGAACCTCCAAAATTTATTCCGATCGCGCTTAAGTCCCAAATCACCTCCTAAAGCTATCCGAACCATTGGAACTCACATCCGAGCTCTCTAACATATAAGTCAACATCCGATTGACTTTTTCCAACATAGCTTCCTCAAAAGAGACTAAGTGTCTCAAACCTTACCGTCCTTTCCAAACCCGAGCCAACAAAATCGATCACATATAAAACCGATAGACAAAGCAATAAGAAGCAGATATGGGGAAAATTGAGCGATAACTCATGAGACGACTGGTCGAGTCGTCACACAGTTCATCCAATGTGCCCAATTATCGGGGATAAACATAGTATTTTATTGTAATATTTTTGTTGTACGAAATTTCTGTAAATGTTCAATTTGCGAAATTTCTAAAATAAAATTATGTTTCTAATAGGGTTATATATAATTGATATTTAGCGTTAAAGATTCAATACAACAATTTAAAATACACCCTAAGAAATAAATAACTATTTTTATTCGCCATTATCGTCATTGTCTGGCACTATTTTGTTGTCATTGTCTTCATCTTCTTTTGTCAGCATCTTGTACGCACCCTTCAGACCGAGGGCATCGTAATCTATTCCCCAGTTGACACACAAGTCTCGTATTTTATCGCAATCATCAGTAAGACCACTTGTGATTTCTACAATAATATGGGACTCCTACGTTCAACGTCTATGGTTTAAACTTAGGTAGTCCTTCCCACTCGACAACTGTTGAGAAAACTTGATAATCAATGTCTCTATGCAATTTTTTTTCTAATAAATCCCAATACTTATCCTCCATTCCGCGCAGGTAGTTAAGATCATCTAGTGCATGATGAACGGCTAGTGCCTTTTCCATCTCTAAAATCTCCTTCATCAAATGCTGAATCACTTCTAGTTCGTCTTTGTGTGTGTTTGTTTGGAAGGTTGCAGAAAGTGCTTGTGGTACAACTAGCCCATGCCAGTGGCATAGTACTTCATAGTCATGTCGTTTTGAGTAAAGGGGAACCCATTATAGTTTTTTGCCCCAAATTTGTATACCTTCAGGCTTTGTAGAATGTGATTCGCCCTCATAACGTGCCCTGCAACTTTGAGATCACTATGTATATTGATAGACTTATTTTTCTAGGGACGTAGAACACCATACCATTTGTCATCAACCAAATCAGTATAGCAACCTAGCATATTTTTTTAAGGTAGGGATCGATTATGTTATGACGTGTTCTATGTAGATTTGTTGAACTACCTTCACTTTTTTGACTTTCTTAAACCACTTATTAAATGTTAGTGGCATTTATGAAATGAATGTTGTAATGGTTCTTCAAATGATATTTGAATACTGATCTTTTGGTTCAACTTAAAAAGAACTAAACTACACGAACTTGTATATTAAACGTAGCGCGTCACTAATATGCGTTATGTGTATTGTCATGTCGGTCTGAAAAAGTTTTCGATCAAAAAAGTTGCACCCACTTGTACCCAAAAGAATCATTAGTACGCGATACATAGTGCTTCATTAATATGCATTATGTAACCTAAAATCACTCTTAGCCGCCTATAAAAACCTTGCACATTTTAGTTATTATTTGCATTGTAACGAAACGAATATAACAACTTTCCATTATTTTTTTGTTTAAGAGCATTACTACATGTCTAGACACAATGATGTACCAAGGTGTTAATGTGGCAACCGTGAGATTTCGAAGCCATGTTGGTCAAATTGCAATCTCGGACGCAGACATTAGATGTGCAAACAAGTTGTAAGTTATTATTTTTGGAAAAAATATTTGTTAATAGTTTTTATATACCATGTTAATTAATAGTCTTATGTTATCATCCTTATTGGTAGGACGAAAATTAATGTGGTTTTGAAGAATGGTATAATGAACCCATTAACCAGGAATACTACAAATCATGTTTGCTAAACATTTGAAATCTGACCGATGAATAAGAACTCCAGATCTTTAAACTACAAAAACAACTTGCAGCAGTGAACGAGAAACTAATAGAGGCGGAAAAATAAAAAATCAGTTGGAAGAGAAATTTAAGTGGTTGAAGCATAGAATAATGGCGATAGTGACTAAACAAACACAAGGATGCGTTTAATTGGTAACACATTTAAATTTATATTAAGTTGTCTTATCTTTCTTTTTTTGTTATATTGTTAAGCTAATAAAAAACCCGAAAATAAAAATTACATGCGCAAATTATGTAAAACATAAATAATTTTGCTATTGTATATTCAATGTCATATTTACAACTAATAATACATATCAATGAGTCGCACAACCTGTATGCTTTACAACCGCTGGCTTGAGGCACATCCCATCCCGCCCGGCTACGCTATTAGGATCATCCTCATCACGTCACCTCTTTCAGAGGATGCGCCGCATCATAATCGTCAGCAAGGTTGGCAGGTTCGGTAGAAGCGGTCGTTGGGCCAACAGTAACCTACAGAATAATAAGATATTTTAATGGTCATACCATGGTCTCAGCGGGCTCTTGAATAAGATCATCCCTCTCCGGCAAGTCAGTATCATACAATGTGGACTCCGTGACGGGTGATGACGAACTTTAAAAAATATATAAATATTTTAGAAATTAATGACTTATCTATTAGGTAAAAACTCATTGAAATAATAGTAACACAAACAAACCGGTGCCTGAGTAGCGACGCAGTGCTCTGTCAGAACATCAAGGTATACTGGAGAAGATGAAGTATGTGAAAGATACTCAGCAACCCTCGTTAATGAGCCATAACTCAATTGTTGCCCACTATGCACCTCTTATATTGGATGATCAACAGCAACCTTCGATGGCTCTGGATGATCAAGAAAATACTGATCCCACTCATGCGGCGTAATAGTCGTGCCCGCGATCAACAATGGAGCTGACGGGATCATCTGCGAAGTCTTTGGTGACAGCTAAAGGCTGAATGACGGCATATCATGAGGAGCATCGTGTAGCTCGGGGTTTTCACTTGGCTGGTCATATCTAATATCCTCCGATGGTGCCTCAACGCCCCTTGCTAGGTACCCCCATCCTCGCCGACCACCACGACCACGTAGGCCACCCCTTCCTCTCTGACCACGCCTGCCACATTCAGGCTCCACTGGCGTCCCATGATGTTACTCCTCGGGCAGCACATAAGCAACCTCATATCGTAAGTGCCCATTCTCGAGCACGTCTCAATGTGTCAACAGCAAGATCAGTAACCCGATGGCCAAACACGTGCAAAGTTGCCGCTCCGTCGCATGCATGATGTAGCATCTCTAGTCCCAATTGATAGAACTGGTGTAAGCTAATAGCCTGCATAACATATAAAATATTAATTGCAGAAGGATAATATAACGTTATAAGTAAGTGTAACAAATAACATAGCAGTGCTTCATGCCTCCCGGCGTATGGGATGTACCGACCACCAGCGCGATGAATGGGATTCCCGACGAGAAGTCGGGTAACGCTGCGATACCAACCCATGTACTCATGCTCGCCCTCCATACAGTCGTGTGGAGGATATGGCAGGATCATGCCATACCTCTGGTCTCAAACCACAATCCAGGACTCTAGCCAGTTCAAGTATGTCTGGTCAACCTTGCAATGATCATCGCTTTGGTAATGTGTCATATGCCAAGTGGACAGAATAAGTACAAGCTGCGAGCGACCAAACTAGCGAATGACTTTCTCGGTGGCATGATGCTCGATAATATCCGGAGAGATTAGTAGGATGGAAGAGCTCCAAATAGCTCGACTACGGGAGCAGTAATTTGGGAATCCAATTATAAGCGCGTCGTTGTATGGCCCCCAAACGAACTATTTATTAAACACAATAATCGTGAGTAAACGCAACACATATCAAGCCAGACCAAGTAAACTTAAGTATATATGTACCTGCACGCCTTCAAGTAAATTAAAAAAATCCTTTAATAAGGGAGATGATGTCGAGCCTCGACCTCGCAGCGTAGCCTCGCCTATCAACCCACCTCTAAGATAAAGGGAGAAACGGTGAAGGTGGTGCATCCGGAGCTATTGGTGGCAGAGGTGGCTGAAATTACAGGAACCGCTCCTAGGCCCAAACCTAACATAGATTATGAATGTAAAATTTAAGGCATTTTTTACTATGTATGTTTTAATCATTAAAGAATTGACTATGTTTTCACCTGCAGTAGCGGTAAAAATCTGCAATGTCTCTCTGGGTGCCCATGAACGCCCGACACATCTGCCTATACAGGTAACATAGAACAACTACACCCAGCTGTAACCTGATAAATCATCTAGTTGCTCCAAATGATGTAGAAATCACAAGCTGACTATAAGCCAGATAAAGGTAACTGGCTGGAACATCTAGTTGACCCTACTCAATGCAGTTGGCTTCGCTGGCTGGAAACTGGTGAGTCGCTGCAACATATAAAGGTAATCCACTCATGTATAGTCTCTAAGAGCATGCGGATAAGCTAAAGGTATACCATCAACAGGCATCCCGAAAAGAACTTCCACGTCCTCAAGCGTGATGGTAGCCTCACCGATGGGTAGATGAAAGATGTGCACCTCAGGTTGCCACCGCTCTATCATAGCCGTGATCAACGCCCAGTCGAACTGCAGCTGGACGATCTTTAGAACCCGTACCCTGAAGGCGATTAACTATACGGGGATGCAGTGGGTGGTCCCTAATGAACTCTCTAATATAGTCTATATGTCTGGGGAGGAATGTCTAGGACAGACACTACCCTTTCCAGATGTGTGAAAACCTATGGTTGCCCTATAGCAACAGTAGCTCTCGGGATGTAGGTCCGGGAAGCAAAAGTGGAACATCTATGACGATGTCTATAATTGAACAATATTAATTAAAGTATTTTTCTGTTTAATTGTTTAACATCTTTAAATATATTAAAATATCTTTTATATTAATATCTAATCGATATTATTTCTGTGTTATTTCTTAGGTTGATACATTTTCTGTATTATTATTTTATTTGTTAGTTTCTTACACTTGTTGACTAAAATTCGAGAGGGTTTGTGTTTGAACTATCATCTTTTTTCAGATATTTTTGGGGTTAACAGAGAATTAAATAATTGATTTCAATAACTAAAAAGATAATTAAGTAATTATTCATATAACAAATAATTAGGTTGATAAATTTTCTATATTAATATTTCATATGTTAGTTTCCAACATTTTTCTACTAATATTCTGCATGGTTTTGTTTGAACTATCTTCTTAAATATTTTTAAATTATAACAGAATTATATATTAAAATTTTATGAGGAATCAAGATATATTGAATAACTAATCATATAAAAAAATACTACAAACTTAATATTAAATAATATTGAATATACTTCATTTGTAACGATTTGTTTGTTAACTGTCGTATTTTGCCCAAATTTCTCGGCAACTGATTATTTTATGGCTCCTATCTAATATTTGATAATTATCTACTGATACATTAAATCCATAATTGAGTACTCTATTTGAGTTTATTAAGAAGAGCACATAGTTTTTATTCTACACAACGAAATCTTAAAGAGCACTAAAGTAACACTACTCTAAATGGCCATAAATAAAGTCAACTATCATAAGTTAAAATTTATTATCAATTTTACTACGCTAAAGGGCACTACATAATAATTAAGGGCACAACATAACACGAAAAGACACTAAATAACAATAAAGTCACATATTAATATACGTAAAACAATAAAATCACATATAACCATATTTATTCATAAAATAACAATATATCTCTTTTACTAATTTTTAGCACATAAATAAACTAGTCCGGATAAAAAGAACAAAAAATTAATTAAGTCACAAAACGATCACAAAAGAACATAGTCCACAGTAAAACAACAACTAATAAGCATTTTATATACATGAGTTTTACTAAAAAGTAAGTCGTAATACCTCGATTTAAAAATTTTTGAAATGTGAAAAAGTGATGATTTGGGAGCCGAAACGAGCAATAGACGAGATCCACTACACGACAACGCCTTGGATCCGGTGTTAGTTTGCTAAAATACGGAGAAGATATAATTTTTGGGGGACGGGTGGGCTCCAATGGAGTTTTTTGTTAAAAAAAATAGGGGGGGCATTTTTTCTCACTTCTGCTTCTGTCTGGTTGGGGAAAGAGACGGGGCCGATTTTTTATATAGGTATAGCGCATATATCGGAAACGCCTCCTGCATCTGCGTTATACCCCTCGCCAATTTCAAGTTCAAATTTAGTGGATGTATTCATCGCGCTATATTTTAACTGACAAATATGCCGTTAAGGGAATAATCCTGTTACATATAAAATGATACTCAAATATTTTTTTTATATATTTTTGTACTTTGAGTTCAAAAGAATAACATTTTTATTGTGGACTCCTAGCAATAGACATCAAAACAGAGTGAGACATAGCTTAACCGTACGGGTGGCACGTCAGTGTTGGATTTGGCTACCATTTGAGACACAGTAGCTCTGACAGTTTGGTTTTGTTTTTCTCCTTTGCCTTTAATGTCCCACATCAAAGGCAGCAGGAGTAGTTAATATCAAACCTGCCAAGTAACACCACAAAATTCTCCAAATTCTCTACCACGCCTCTGCACAATTCCATCCAAAAAACTCTCCAGCCACCCTTCGCCTTTTGTCTCGCCAACAGTCACGAGGTGAATTCAACTCAATTTATAATTTTCGACGGAGTATAAATTTATATAAAAATTTATTAAATTACAATAATAGTAAAATGATCCTATGCTTTAAAAAATATAATGAATTTAGGAGATATTTGGTTGCCGGTTAGAGTTATGCGGGTATTAGTTATACATGTATTAGTTATGCAGGAATAAATAATGTAGAGATTAGTTATACATGTATTAGTTATACATGAATTTGTTACACATGGATTATTTTTTGGAGTATTTGGTTTGTTGTATTAGAAATTGATATACATTATATAAATTTTAAAGTAAAATACTTATTTACTGATTTTGTCTCTAATAGATTGAGAAGAGGAAGAGCCTAGCAGTGAGGGATCAGTATCTCCATGCTTGTTCTCCAAATGATTTGATACAAATCAATCTATAGAAGGCAGCCTTTATGTGTAAAGTGATAGGGATAAAATTGTCATTTTAATATTTGATCCATGTATTATTAATATATATTAATTATTCCAACTTCTACCCGCATAAAATAATACATAGATTAATTCATAACTTACACCTGTATTATTTATGTAAAATTGTAAATTCATAACCAAATTTGGTATTAGTTATGCCGAAGTTTGTACAAAATAACTAATGGCTACCAAATATTAAGTTATGTTGCCTCAATACATGGATAAATTTTCTCCTAATCAGCTACCAAACAACCTCTTAATGGTAAAAATATCAAACGTTCAATCTATAAACTTTAAATGTTGAATTAGCATCTGCCAAAAATTCTCAAACCAAATTAAACACTCTTACTCATCACGTGGCAATCCCAAAAATTAAATATTACCTCAGTTCCAAGATTGTTCATTCAGATAATTCTTATCATAGTAAGTGCATTTCAAGCAAAATCAAATCATAAGCTATTTCAACACCAGACGGTATTGTTTCACCAAAATTATGCTATTATCTAAATAAAATTTGACATATCTAGTATATTACCAGAACTCCCCATCCCCACTAGTATATTACCAGAAAGAATGCCATTACTCTTTATTACGGGCGGCAAATGGACGAGTCAAATTAGATATGGTCGAGTCAAATTAGTATTCCTATTATCCATAACTTCTTGAATATAATCGCTTTTCAGAAAATTTTAAATTTTCCAAACTTAAGAAACCTTCAATTTCAATTTTTTAAAAGTGGATAATATAGTTTTTATCTCCATATTATAATAATCCATTTTATCACCGCTACTCCTTACCATGTTCTTTTCTCTGATTATTATTGTATAGGACGTTGGGCTTTGTTTAGAACAAGGAATAAAGTAAAGTTTTCTTGCAGAAATTCAAGACAATAAACATATGAAAAACATGTGAATAAGAAGCTTGAAGACAATAACAATAAAAATAGAAATACCAAATATTATAAATGTACAAACATATTTACTTACATACATATATATAGGAGGATTAAAAACATTAAATATCAAAACAACACAAAATCATCCATCTTCGATTTGCTATGTCTTTTCTTCAGCAACTCGAAGAAGAAAATTTACCTTCTTTTTTGGTCTAAACATTTATCCAAATAAATCCTCCTAAATCCTAAATTTCCATAAATAGCTCCTAACAAATCCAAAAAAAAGATCCTAAACAACTTTTCCCCTTATAACCAAACATCATTTTCCATATTTGCTACCACTAAATTCTTACTAAGAATATACAAACATACAATAAAACCCAAAAATTAAGTTAGGATTTCCAAATATTCTTCCTCCTCCCACCTTAACATAAACAAGCAAAAAATAGAGGAAGCAAAAAAAGGCACACCATATTATTGGATCAGATCCGAAACCCACCCGACATCCGGGTTCGGAGCATCCGAATTCAGATTCGGGTTAACCCCATCAAGTGGATTCTCTTTGCTCAACCTCGCAAACATCTTTACCCTTAATTCCCTACCTGACTCTACCCTCTCAAACACAGGTTCCTCCTCCCACAGATCAAAGCACCGTTTACCGGGTCGGGCCAATTCCCCAGTCGGCGTGACAGGCAAGCTACAGAAACCGGGTCGGGTCACGGGTCGTCCAGGCGACCCGAGTCTAGGAGATCCCAATTGCACTTTCCACGCCGAAGGCATGGAATTCAACCTGCTCAACTGCAACTGACGAAGCGAAGCCATTACGTCATTAACCGAGTTTGAACCCAACGACCGACTCATCATCGGAGACATAGGGGGTGACTCAGTCGGCGGGGAACTCGACTCGGGCGACGAAACAAATTGCAAAGCTCTACCGCATAGCCGAGGAGATTGATGCTCAAACGCTGAGTCAGTGTTCGGGCTCAATACTCTCAATTGATCAGCTGAATGAGCAAAGAAACAAACCCTACGTTTACAGTTCACACCATCTTTACACGGCTGCGTACGATAGCGAGCTGGGTGAAGCCAACACTCAAATACGCCATGAGCAAACTCGCACCCATCGCCTCTCAAACAATTCCCCTTACGAAAATCCGGACATGCAGTGCCGGAATAGTGATACTTACGTGGGTCCCTTCGACGAGCTTTTTCGCCGGGGTGAAGGTACGGACATTCAGTCCAATCGTGTGACCTCCCACGTGCGCAGTTCCTCACCTTGAACTCAAACATCCTGAAATTATCACATGCGTACATGTCCACCGGAAGTTCAATTTCTCCATTTTCTAACTCAAACTGAGAGCAATAATCTTCAGCAAAATTAGGGGTAGAATTGGAATTCTCGTTCGGGCTTAACATGAAGTGCATGTTAGCCGTTTGATCATCGGTGTATGGCCATGGTGGAATATCAACCGTCGGATTAAGGTGGTGGTTTTTTCCTCCGATCATTGTAGTGAAAGGTGGCTTTGGAAGTTTTGGCGGTGATGTTCAGTTTGTATATAAAGGTGGAAAAGTGGAAGTTTTAACCATGGTTAAGTGTACTAACTAACCGTGGTTAGTTTTAATTGCGATAATCTAGTGAGGTTAAAATTAATGAGAGATGCTAAAGTTACAGTGAAAGTAAATTTTGCTACAAGGAAGTTGTATTGCGTGATATGACACGTGGATTAGATGAGGAAATTTGTAGTCGTGTGCTTTGATTTGATTGGGTGGTGATGGGATTTCTGTGACCAAGTTGGTGAGTTTAGAATGTGGAAATTTACAGTGACGACTCACGACTCTAGAGTTCCGGAGGCGGTGGAGGGCCGGTTTTGTAGGCCTGAGGGGTTTAAATGGAAATGACAATAATTAATGGACCGGGAATTATGTGACAAGATTAGACATTTTTGGACTTTTCAAATGATTTCTCCCGAAATACTGTTTACTGCTCCACTTTGAAGGTAAATACTAGAAATTGACCCCACACTTAAAACAAATAATTAAAGAACCCCACTAATTTCATGTCACGAAGACATTCTTCCTAGATGTTTGGCCATAAGTTTTGAAAGTTTTTTTTCTCATAAAAGAATAAAAATCAAAGATGTGTTTGTTTATAGAATTAGTTTAGTTTTTGAAAGATTTTGAAAACCAAAACTTCAAATCCTAAATATAACTTACGTCCTCTTTTGGGCCAAATCATGATCATTTGGAGATTTTTAGATAAAAAATAAACTTTTTAACATGTCAAAATTTGTCCCAAAATTCATATCCAAACACATTTTCAATTTCAAACCAAACCTCATCCAAATTAAGTTTTTCAAAAAATATTTGAGAATCTATGTTCAAATCGGTTCTTCGTTAGCTAGCGTCTGAGTATATAAATTTGGTTGAAATTTGAAAATTGAGTTTTTGAAGTTGTAAAGAAAAATAATTTTTGGAAGTTAAAGTTGTGTTTGAGCATGCATTTTGTTTGAAAAAACTTGAGTTTTGTGTGTGGAAGAAAAAATTTCATCCAAAAATTGCCTAAAACTAGTTTATGAAAACTTAATTATTTTTTTCAAAAACTATTCATATTCCATGGACAAACAATATTTCAAAAAAAAAAATTAAAGAAAAAGCACTCAAAATTTAGCTTGCTCTAAACAAAATAATTTAATTTAAAGATATAAAAAATAGGATTGAATCTTATGATATTACATTAAAGATCGTTTGGTTCGAAATAAGTTATACATGAATTATAACAATATTTAATAATACATGATTTAGTAATACAAAAATTATGTCTTATTAGGTGTTTGGTTCATTGCATTAAGATTGGATGTGCAAGATAAACAACAATATATCCAATATAATTTCACAAGTGAGGTTTAAAACAAGTAGTGTATATAAAGTTTTGCCCCTGTCATGTCCTGGTATAATTATAAACTCGTTGCTTTTTAGTTTAAAAAGTGAACAAATATTTTAGATGATATCTTGCATGACTTTCACAGGCTTCTAGAAAGAAAAGAAAAAAGACAATTTTTTTCCTTTTGATGCTTTAATTTATCCGCATATAAGTTATACATGAATTAATTATTTTATATTAATAGCGGTATAAAGTTATACCAAACTTGGCCCCTAACTCAATACAAAAATTAACTATACATGAATAGAAATGTAAATCAAACGTTGTACAACTATTATAACTCTGTTATACCATGATTTTTGTTATACGTTAAACCAAACGACCCCTAAGGGGTTGATACCGTAGCAAATTCATTTTTTTTTTTTTAAATCTTGTAATTTTAAACAGCCAAAGCCAATCCCAGGGAACAGTGAAGCTTCATATGGTCTTTCTGTCCATGTGCAGGTAGTCTGCATCTTCACAGACATGTCTATTTCATCGAGCCTCTCTGTGCTCCGATTGCGCCTTCTGTATCTATAACTGTACGTGCATATGTATACACTAATTTATATGTGGATTCTGCTTCGGGGAAGACGCTGTTATGTTATTCTTATAAAAAGATTTCATTAAGGATAAAATAAAAATCCTGTCATTTTAAACACAGTTAAATTTTATTTGGAACTAATTTTTCATATTATGTTATAATATATATTTACTGTAACATCAGTTCATTATAACAACTAAATGATATCCGAAATAAACTAGATTATTATAAAAAAGTTTTGACTATATTCTCTTAATTATACCTTTGTGTAACAAGTGGAACTTAAACAATAAACAAAGTACCTCAATTTAATCTTTTGTCCTCACTTTTAACAGCCTAAAGCCATATATTATTGAGCTAGATGATAGAAATACCTCCCTAAGGTTTCAAATTATTTGTCTATGGTAATAATAAAACAATACATTTGATACGAATTTAAGGGGAATAAATGGATAGATAAGGAAGGACACGTAAACATAAATCCATTTGCTGGCATTTAAGCAGCCCATGTCCTCCCATATCTTACTTTGCAGAGCATCTAAAACTGAATCTTTACCCACTTTCACTTTTTATTAATTATTGTATGCGGATTAATTTCTGCATATTTTGATTATTTTACTGTAGGTGATGAATAGTTTTGCTCACAAAATTTAGGCAAATATAAAATATACTACTTGATTTAATAATGTTTGTATTTTAGCTGAAATTTAAGCTTTTGTCTTAAGATATTTACATCCACTTAATTATTGACCATTAAATTAAACCTTGCTGCTACTAGGGGCGGAACTAACATACAGTTTATGAATTTTGTAACGACCTGACCGATCGTTTTACTTTCTAGAATCTCGTTTTCCTAAATAAGATTTTTCGTACTTGCTTTAACTAATTTATGACTTGCGAGGATGGTTGGTTCGAGATTTGTAAGAGTTTGGGTTGAAATTGAAACAATTAGTTCCTTAAGGTTGGCCTAAAGGGCTAAGTTTGACTTCGGTCAATATTTTGAGTAAATGATCTCGGAATCGGGATTTGATGATTCCAATAGGTTTGTATGATGATTTCGGGCTTGGGCGTATGTCCCGATCAGGTTTTGGATGACTCGGGAGCGTTTCGGCGCCTAATAGTGAAAGTTAGTTCTTGAAGAACTTTGAAGTTCTTCAAATTTGGGTTGGAGCGAGTTTTGGTGATATCGAGGTCCGAATTGAATTTTGAGATGGGAATAGTTCCGTAATGTCATTTAAGACTAGCACGCAAAATTTGGTGCCAATCCGATTAGTCTAAGTATGATTCGATGCATTCGGCGAATTTGAAAAACTTGAAGTTCAAAGTTTGATTCAATTTAGTTGTGGGGTATGATTCTTGGTTTCACTGTTGTTTTTCGCATTTTGAGAATTCGAGCAAGTCCCTATTATGATTAAAGAACTATCAATGCCTTTGGATGGGGTCCCAAGTGGCTCGGGTGAGTTTCGGACCCCTCGGAGCTAAATATATGATACCAGATTTGCCCAGTTCTGATTTCCTTCTTCGCGAACGCGAAGAAACTATCGCGTTCGTGTAGAAAGGGTTGGGATGGGGGAGAAATGCTCTTCGCGTTCGCGATAGCTATTCCGCATTCGCGAAGGTCTGGGTCAGTGATCTTCGCGTTCACGTAGAGTGGAGTAGCTGGCCTGGCCAGGTTTGTTCTTTGCGTACGTGGAGTAACTCTCGCGTTCGCATAGGCCTAGCCAAGCTAGCCTTCGCGTTCGCGAGTCCATGGTCGCGTTCGTGATGAAAGGCCTTCCAATGGCCTTCGCGACGTGAGGCCCCTGTCGCGTTCGCGATGAAGGGGGCAGCTGGGTAGTAAGTTTAAAATCGGGACTTACGCTTAGTTGGGGTCATTTATTGTATCCTTGGGCGATTTGAGAGATTCCAAAGAGGAGAATTCAACCTAGCATTTGCGAGGTAAGTTATTTCTACTTAATGTGAGTTTAATACTTGATTTTTGGGTAGATTAACACACAAAAATTAGCGAAAATCATGGGATTAGAGTAAAACCTAGTGTTTTGATAAAAACAAGATTTAACCACGAAATTTGTTATGGAACTGAGTAAAAATTATATATTCTCGATCCTTAGGTTATGCCTAACAACTTTCTTCAAAAAATTTCGGAATCCGAGCACATGGGCCCGGGGATGAATTTTAGGAATCTTGTAATTTGGATTGGGGAATCACTGTAATGGTTGGGATATGAACTTTTAAGCTTATATTGATTAGTTTCTATGCTATTTGTATAGGTTTGGAATGTTTGGCACCAAATTGAGGGTTTGGGCTTATGTTTGGACCGAAAAGTAGACTGTGAAGCGAGGTAAGTCTCTTTTCTAATCTTGTAAGAGGGAAATCTCCCCCTATGTGAACTTAAGTAATATATGATTTGATTGTGGGGGCTACGTACGCACGAAGTAACGAGAGTCTGTACGTAGCTACTATTCATGTTATGTCCGGGTAGTTCTAGGCTTACACTATGCTTTGTGGGTATTGTTATATGATTATAAATTGTTGCATTGCATTGATTGAAACTTCATTGAGAATGACATGATTTCAAGGATTTCAAGTAAATAATTATTTTGAAAAGAATCAAGGAAGCATTTAAGTTGTACTTATACTTAACAGCGTCGCAAGTATATTCCGCGAGCGGGGTAATTAATTCCATTACTCTCAAGGGAGCGGATTGTTTGCCTCGGCAGGTTGGTAATTGTATACATATGGTTCGGGTCGTTCGACCGTCGGCAGTACATAATTTACTTTTATGTTTGATCGGGAAGAACGTCCTAGGTGAAAATTATGTGATAATGGAATCGGAACCTCTTATAATCTGTATAATTTATTGCTTGAAAGACCACTTGTTTTAATAAAGGAAATACCTAGATTTATTAATTTGATGAGAGGATTTTCTGTATTATTTCTTATTTGAACTTGTTGCTATCTATGCATTGTGAATTGGAATATTGAACTTCAAATTACTACATTTATTGACCCTAGTAAGAGTCAAGTCGACCCCTCGTCACTACTTCTTTGAGGTTAGACTGGATACTTACTGGGTACATATTGTTTATGTACTCATACTATGCTTCTATACTTAATTGTACAGGATCTGAGGCAGGTGCATCTGGCTACCCGTCTGGTGCGCATCCTTGACATTTGTCCGAGATTCCACGGTGAGCTGCTCTTTTCTGATGCCGTTCATCAGCATGATGGAGTCTCTCTTTTATTTTTGACTGTCTATTTTATTTCAGGCAGTATGACAGATATATTTTTTTGTATAATCTACCCATATACTTGTGATATCAGGTCTTGGCACACACATTAATAGACTATTCTTTTGGAATGTAATCGCTTAATTATGACATCATTTGGTCACTTCAGTTTTAAATTGCCTAAAATATTCATTATTATTGAATGTTTTAAATTTAACCTAAGTAAATGTTGGAAATGTTTGGGTAACATAAATGGAACCCACTAGTTGGTTAAGGTTGGCTTGCCTAACCTCGGTGTTGGGCGCCATCGCGACAGAGGCGGATTCAGAATTTAACTCTATGGGCTCAACTTTTAATATTTTTAACATTGAATCCACTATATTTTTAAAGTTATGGGTTCAAATCTGTTATTTTTGCAATTTTAATGAATTTTTACACATAAATTTCTACTCCGTGTCGAAAGTTACGGGTTCAATTGAACCCGCAATTATCAAACTGCATCCGCCTCTGATCGCGACCTAGGTTGGAAATTGGGTCATGACAGATTTGGTCGAACCTAATAGTTTTACTCAAATTCTGTATTTCTCTTAAGAATTTAATTGAATATGCATAAATTATTAATTTAGAACTTAGTAATTAAAAAAATTTAGAATCTCAAATCCATAAGCATCAAATTCTGACTATCCCTTGCTTGTTGCACACGTTTACTTTCTTTTGTTTTATATAGTGCAAATCGTTGCTCAAAATAGACCCTTCGTTGGGTTGCATTCAACAACTTTCTAGTTTTGTTATTATTTAAGTTGAACTATTGTTTGTAAACATAGCCAACAGTTTTAACTCACAGGAAGGGAAGTGTTTTGACCAGCAAATTCAAGATTTTACTTAAAAAGTACGATACAATGCAAACATGAAAATACATTTTATAATATAAACATATATTTCTTTAAAAAATTTAGTCATATTATGTGTTATATTTACATCCACTGGCTGTATGGGCAGATTGTTCTTCATTAATGTGATCTTTTAATGTCTGTTTAAATGAAACAGCGGACAGTGCATGTGTCTACATATGTTGTCTTTAACTGTACACTTGTCATTGACACTTGGCACAATGTCCACATCAGTGGCGAATACCCTTATCCAAAAAAAATGTCACCTAACACCCCTTCGTCCGGAAAAATTATAATGTATAGTTCGATAATTTTTGTTTTATATAATATATATGCGTATTAGTGGGCATTTGGACATAAGAATTATAAAATTCCAAAAAAGTATTTTTTTTCAAGTGAAAACGATATTTGAAAATTAGAGTTGTGTTTGGACATGAATATAATTTTGGGTTGTTTGAAGTTTTTTGAGTGATCTGAGTGAAAATTTTAAAAAATAGCTTTTTAGAGTTTTTCAAATTTTCGAAAGTTTCCAAAATTCATTTTCAAAGGAAAATTGAAAATTTTATGACCAAATCCTGATTTCGAAAAAAAGTAGAAAAATATCGAAAAAACCTGATTTTTTTTATGTCCAAACGGGCTTTTACTATATGTTGACTCTCCTTGATTTATTCGTGTGTTTATTTCTTTATATTTTAACATTTTAATGAAAATTCTAGCTCCGCGCTGATTTACGTATGTTCATATCCTATTGGAGGAATTTCTAAAGTGAATAAAGTTTTATACCACAAATAACATGCCTAACTTTACATATATGGCATTCAAAAGGAAAAGGGGACAAAGAAGAATGTTGTAAGAATTCCCCATTTACAAGGAGGTAGGGAGTTGGTTGCTCCAGTTGTGAAGAGTGTGCGGAAGAATAATCTTTGATTATTATTTTTTATTTTGTGTTCAAGTATCTGTATTGAAAACTTAATTAATTTGAATTTATGTCATGTTAAAATATATTTTTTTCATTTTTAAGACTCGAATCTAAAATCTGTCATTAATAATTTGAAGAATAATTTTTACTTTGAAGGCTGTGATAGTCTGTATGCAAAGTAGAAAAGGTAGAAGCTTAAAAAGTAAAGAGAATGAGGGCATTCTAGAAGAGGATATTTTCTTTTGCTAGTACGAACTGCCATTTGTTTGAGTTCATCTTGTGAAAAATGATCCGAAATAGATTCTTGAGCCTCCTAATATTCAACTATAACAACAACAACAACAAAAAACCCAATGAGTTCTCACAAGTCAGATTTAGTAAGAGTTATGTATACGTAAACTTAACTCCTATCCTAAGAGTAGAAAAATATTTTCCGATGAATCATTAGCTAAAGACAAGATGAAAAAAAATAGTGACAAAAAGTGATAACAACAAGCATATATTAAAAAAATCAAACGGAAGAAAGCAATCAAACAATAGGTAGTACTAGTTGTCACGACCCAGAACTCCCACCTTCGGAACCATGATGACGCCTAACATTTCACTTGCTAGGAAAGCTAACATTAGAGTAATTTCTTTTGCCAATTTTAATCACTTCGAATAATTTAATCAATTAAACAGAAATGAAACCAAAAAGGAAGTACAAGGAGCGTAATAACCTATATCTAGTACAACTCGAATCTGGAGTCACAAGTACACGAGTTTCTAGAAGTTCTACAAATAGGTTCTGAAATAAGTACAAATATCTCGAATGAAATGAACAGTAAATAGGGAAAGAAGAAAAAGGACATCAAGGTCTACGGACGCCAACAAATCTACCTCGAATCTCCAAATAAGCTAATCCGAGCTGAAGCGCCTCACAAACAGTTGTGACATGTACCAAAATTTGTACAAGAAGTGCAGAGTATAGTATGAGTACAACAACCCAATGTACTCTATAAGTATCGAGTCTAACCTCGATGAGGTAGTGATGAGGCTATGACATGACACCCATGCAATTAAACCTGTACAAACAAAAATATACATACAATATAATAAAGAATAAAGATTAAACATGTACTATTGGGAGGGGACATGCGAAATGGGATACAAGATACGATAGCTACAACATGAAATAGTCAATAATCCTTCAACCAATAAAAAACGGATAAATATAATGAACAAAGACTGCACAACATCACCCATCGTGCTTTTACTCTCAACCTCACCATGAAACAATAATAATGGCATGGCATCACCCTTCGTGCTTTTGCTTTCAATATCTCCATAAAATGATAAATACGGCACGACATCATCATTCGTGCTTTTACTATCAATTTCATCATGAAACGATAAATACGGCACGGCATCATCCTTCGTGCTTTTACTCTCAATTTCATCATGAAACGATAATTACGGCACCACATTACCCTTCGTGCTTTAACTCTCTTCCTCATTATGTATAAATCAATAAATGAAATAATAATCGTCACGACATCACCCTTCGTGCTTTAACACTCTCCCTTACTATGTAGCAATGAATATATAATATTTGGGAGAAAGAATAAGTAAGAATAAATCTTACATCAACAACGGTTCCACAATACCGAACCTCAACTTCCAAGAATACTCAATTATCACAAATAGTTCATAAATGCGGAAAGAACGATCAATCAAGTAATAAACTAGTCTAAGCATGTATATCATAATCAAAGAAGAAAATAAGTTACAAGAAACAAGTCTCACCCGCATGTTTTAACCCAACAACAACGCATAAGTATTCTTCACCTCACATATGCGTTGTACCCAATATTTAAACATGTAGCAAATAGGCAAACAAGTCCTAATACCTCAAGTCAAGGTTAATTATGATACTTACCTCGCTCCAAAATTGACTCAAAGCTCAACTATGGCCTTTTGCCTTTCGAACAAGCCTCCGAACCAACCAAATCTAGCAAATTATGAACCAAACGATCAAAAATAAGCCTTCGGAACTACCCAGGAATGAAAGAGATTCAATTTAGGCCATTATTGAAAAATTTAACTCCCGAGCCCGCTTGGTCCAAACTCAAAATTCGGACCAAAACTCGATTACCCATTCACCCTTGAACCCGATTATGTAATTTGTTTCGAAATCCGACCTCAATTTGAGGTCTAAATTCTAATTTTACAAAAGTCCCTAATTTTACCCAATTTCTACCATGAAAATCCTAGATTTTAGGTTAAAATCTTATGAAATGTAATGGGTAATTAAAAGAAAGTATGTTAGAATCACTTACCAATGAATTGGGGAAGAAGTGTTCTTGGGAAAATCGCCTCTAAGGTTTTTAGGGTTGAAAATTTGAAAGAATGAGAAAAATTCCGTTTAACTCAGCTTAAGTCCAGGCGAAGATGTCGCAATTGTGACCTGGGATTCGCAATTGCGAAGCCCACAAATACGAAAAACACTTAGCAAATGCGAAAGTCTCACACTTCTGTGGCCATCGCAATTGTGATGGTTTGTTTGCAAATGCGAACTTAGACTCCTCACAATTGCGATCATTTTGATCGCAAATGTTGCGAACCCTTGGTGCTCACGTACTCTTTGGAAATGCGAGGAAGTAGCTCGCAAATGCGACCCTGATAGGGAGATGGCCATATCACAAATGCGAAGCCAGACCTCTGAGGCATGCACCACAAACAGGTTTGCACCAGCTATTTACTAAGTCCAAAACCACTTTGAAGCATATCCGAAACTCACCTGAGTCCTTGGGGCTCCAAACCAATCATGCACACTAGTTCAAAAACTCATACGAACTCGCTCGCGCGATCAAAACACCAAAATAATACCTAGAACTACGAATCGAACACCAAATCAAATAAGATTTTCAATGAAACTTAAGAATTTCTATTTTTACAACCGGACGTCCGAATCACGTTACACTAACGACGTTTTTCACCAAATGTTGCAAACAAGTCATGAATATAGTAATGAACCTATACAAAGTTCTGTAATTGAAATCCGGACCCGGTAGCAATAAAGTCAACGCTTGCTCAAATCTTTAAATTCCTTAAACCTTTAAACTTCAAATTTTGACAAAATGCGATAACTCGGGCTAGGGACCTTCGAATTCGATTCCGGGCATACGCCCAAGTCCCACATTATGATACGGACCCATCAAGACCGTGAAAATACAGATCTGGGTCTGTTTGCACAAAACGTTGACCGAAATCAACTCAAATAGGTTTTTAAGGCATGAATTCACATTTTAATCAATTTTTCACATAAAACCTTCTAGAAAAAGACACATATCGCGCATGCAAATCGAGAAAGGCTTAAAGAAGCTATTTGAGGTTTTGAAACACAGAATTAAGATTTAAAACCACTGGTCTGGGAAAGAAAAAGGGAGCCTCCTAGAAATTCGTATCAAGAAAAACTTATTTGCACAAAAATTAAGTTAATAATTTTTCTAAGAGATTGAGATTGGTTTGGTTAGGCACACAATAGAATTTCGCATAACTCTTATAAATTTCACATTTCCTTCTTGAAAATTATGCTTATAATAAATGATAAAATATTTTATAATGTTAATATATCGAAACTAAACTCAATTATATTCAGACGAAATTCAAATATTAAATATGGAAAACTTAATTTTAAACAAATACAAGTTCAAAGCAAAGAATTTTAAACTTCAAACTTACCAAGTTAAAATTTTAGATCAGCCTCAGAATTTAATAGAAACCACAAAGTGTATGGGTCAAAATTTGATCGTAGCGGTAATCCCCAAGAGAAATGATAAGGGTTCAACCAAACTGTAATCATGTCCAGGGGGCGAGATAACAAAGAGCACCTCGACCATCGTTGGGGTCAAATCGTCGGAAAGCGTGCATCATAGAACAAGTGTTGTGTTCGAGCAAACGACGAAAGGTACAGTCGTAAGAAAGCACGCCGGTCAAAGACCATTGGATAAAAGGGAAAGAAACTATATATATGGGGAGAGAGTTCAGAGAAAGGGGATTTTTCGGAGGAGAGCAACGAAAATAGAGGATTTAAGGGGGATCTCTTATTTATCAATAGTTATCGCTCTTCCCTTTCTTCATTCTCATGATTATGATGCATCTTTGATCAGGATGTAAGCTCATCTTTCATGTTTGGTGTACGATTATCACATTAATAAATCTCATACGTTCTTATTCTTCTTTTATTTCGCACTTCATATGCTTGGATCTGAAATTAATTATGTTTAGCTAAGATTTGCCTTCTTTATTATCAATAATTAGTTCGACAAAGAGTTTTAAACTTTTTGCTCAAATAATTTGGCGTATCTGTGGGGATTTCTTAGCCAAATTTCTTAGTTTTCTTCAGATCTAGAACCGGCAAAATGTAACCACCCACTCGAAAGAGCGGTGAATAAACCTTACATGCTAATCTTAGGCCAGGCTCCCACATAAAAGTAGAAGTTATAACCAATATCTACGCAAAACCCATATCTTGCTAGTAGCGATAGGTTTAACATGACGCATGCACCTACAAAATAGGATCATGGTCATCTGGCATGACCACATCCCCATTTGACATATTCACATTGTATATTAACCCGCGTTCCCATCCTTTATGAGAGGACGACAGCTTGTTGCGCGGTCCTCTGAAAGAATGGGCACATCCTGCCCTACTTTTACATTCCCCCACATATCGGATGGTCCATAAACGAAGTATGACATGTCTCCCTTGTTGTGGGTACAAATCGAACAAGATCGGACCGGGAATCGATTTCAACATTGCAGCAAGTGAGGCGGACCCAACTCGCACAAAGCTCACACATTGTTAAAAACGGAGTTGAACATGGCCGCCAAATCTAAAACCAACATTCCATCGACCATTCGAACACCAGGCAGAGCAAGCAACGCTACAGCGCCGCCCCCTATCGCCAACGGGCTGGATCGAGGTATGGAAAATTTCATTTTAGTTTACCCTCTATTGGTTTAAACAGGAACACGAGCGCCCGCACGGGCAAGCGAGCAAAGGAGCATTCCAACTAAAAACAATGGAAGGAAAATTACTACCAAATAGTTGAAATGTCGTCCAACTCAAATACCTCAACTCCTGAAAAAGGACACCCCTCAAGTCATGCTCTCTTTCCCTCACCCGGGTTTCACCCCAATCGGGTTCTTAGGGAAGTTTCTAATGGGGCAATGAAGGGGATGTCTTGAAGTTCAAGTATGATTCATCACCCCGCCTATTGACTACTTCCCCAGACCGGGTGATGAAGGGACTAGATACATAGAAACTTCTCCAATATATGCATGAAATGAACATGTATAGAATTCTCTAGTAAGCGAAACAACAACATTTTATACTCCCGTCATCATATTCTCTAATGCAGGCAAAATTAAACAAACTGGGACTTACACAGGAAACGCATTGTATTCTCCAATGCAAGCAAATTAGGCAAACTGAGACTCACCCAGGAAACGCAAAAGCTAAGCAAAACTGGGACTCCCCAGGGAAAGCCCAAAATTCTCAAGAAAAAACAAAATCAAGTATGCCAGGATCCACTCCGACGTATACACAAACAATACGGTGACCTGTGATTCTCCAAAATCTGACAATGAAACAACGGGTTAATATTTTGACCTTAGCTCGAAATAACACCCCTACGGCCAAGGAACATCGCTAAAAGAAGAATTCGACCTCGCTCAAATCACAAATGGGTTAACATTTCGACCTTATCTCGAAATAAAACCTCTACGGCCAAGGGCCATCGCCAAAAGAAGAATTCGACCTCGCTCGAATCACAACGGGTTAATATTTCGACCTTAGCTTGAAATAACACCCCTACGGCCAAAGGCCATCACCAAAAGAAGAATTTGACCTTGCTCGAATCACGACGGGTTAATATTTCGACCTTAGCTCGAAATAACACCCCTACGGCCAAGGACCATCGCCAAAAGAAGAATTCGACCTCGCTCGAATCACAACGAGTTAATATTTTGACCTTAGCTCGAAATAACACCCCTACGGCCAAGGGCCATCGCCAAAATAAGAATTCGACCTCGCTCTAATCGCAATGGAATAATATTTCGACCTTAGCTCGAAATAACACCCCTATGGCCAAGGGACATTGCCAAAAGAAAAATTCGACCTCGCTCGAATTACACGGATTAACATGTAGGTCTTACTCGAAATAATGCCTTTGCATCCATCAGTCATCGTCAAACAGAAACTTTTTTTTGTTTCTCGAACTTGTCCAAATAAGTCGGAAATTGATTTCGCTCCAAGTCCCAAGTTCTACCTCGCTCGAATACATATGAAAAGGTTGACTTCGCCTAAATCAACAACTGAGTTCAATCCCCCTCGAATGATTCAAGTCGAAACCGACTTCGTCCGGAACGACGAATCCGAGTTTAACCTCGTTTGAATCAGAGATGATTCCGCCTAAAGCAACAAATCAAAAGTCAATCCCGCTCGAATATGCAAACCCGAAGAAACTCCATTCAGACTCACAAGATGAGACCCTACTCGATCCGGTTAAAATCGGATTCCCAAAACGAGAAATCAGGGATCCGCCGTACCAAAATCTGAAGGTCTACGCCAAAACAAAAAATGAAAAGCAAAGGGAAGGGAGAGAAATTCAAAGGACATACAACGACGAAACAACCCTTTTATTTATATACATGCGCAATGACCGCACCTTACACACGGCCAAAACAGGCCCAATACAATTAAAAAAGAGAGAGAGAAAGAGAATAAAAAAACATATGCTAAGGCAACAACTTTTCACTCGGCGTCATCACCACCGTTCTCCCCATCATTATCTCCAAGAAATTGCTCCTCAGCATCAGCTTCCTCGTCGGCCTCCGGTGTCACAGGGTCGTAGTCGTAATTGACACGTGCCTCTAGTGCCTTCGTTTAGGTTCCTTTATAAGCGGCCTCAAAATATTGTCCGCCTCCCACAAACTCTTATATATGTCCCATTGAGCTTCGACATGAACCCAAAGCTCGTGCAAGTGGCGAGGAACAACGGCAGAGGCAGATTCAACTTGGGCCAACAATTGCGCCTTTTCAGCCTTAAATACAGTGACCCGATCTCCCAAGTTTGAAGTTTCCCGATCAATTTTGTCAATACGCTCTTCAAGCCTTGACTCTCTTAGCGTGGTCGTTGCCCTCTTGGATTCTTGTTCAGATCGAAGGACACAGATAGTGTCCTCCAACGTCGCCGCCCTCGCTGAGGCGTACGCCCGAGAACACTTGGCGCTCTCCAACTCAGACATTTTCCTCTCCAGCTCGGCTAACTTCCCCATCCATTCTGCACTCAAAGCCTCAACCCTGACGTCATTCTGATCGAGCTTGGATTGCAATGACAGCACCTTCGCCTGAAGATGCTCACACTCCGCAGCGACCCCCTTCCCAACTCAAGTTCATCGTCCTTTACACGAAGTAGCTCCTCCAGCTCACAATTCCTGCGAACGGACTGTATTAGCTCCTGATCCCTTTTCTCATGCTCCTCCCCGAGAGATTGATTGTCGGTACTCGCTTTGAGCTGCTCATGCATCTCGCGACACTTGTTGCGATAGGGCCGATACTTTTCCAGCATCATCAGAAAAATCTTGGCCCGAGTGTTGGCCCTGTGAGCACTTGCGATCTCCAGCATATAGGATTGAAAGCAAAATGGGGGGGTCAGTAAAAGCCAAGGCCGCCAAAAACAAAAGGAACACAAAAAAACACAAATAAGAGAAACTTACCCTCAGGCCCATAGCGGCCACTTCATGTATTAATTCAACGTCACCAACGTCCCGAAGAGCCTCACACTCTGCGGCGAAGCATAGAAGGTCAAACTGCGGCACCAAACCCTCCGTGTCCGATAGGAGATTAAGCTCTGATGGAATCTCAAGTATACGGGAAGGACCTCCTGTTCTGACCACAGTACAGGTAAAGCCCTCCTCGAACATCCTGACATCATCAGGATCAAGGTTGGAGTCAGACTCATAGTCATCGACCACGACACCTTCTCCCCTCTCTGCGGCTGAAGAAGAAGCTCGATTCTGTCCGAATGACGAAGGCCCGCCCAAAACAGCAACAGCGGCCTCAAGACCTCGACTTCTCGTTGCTATATCCTGTTGATCGTTCGTAACGGCCGAAGCCTCTGCCATTGGGTCAGCCTCTGCCACCTGGTTTGCCTCTGCGACCGGATTAGCATCACCGCCAATTTCAGACACCACCAAAGGAAGGTCGGCCCCCGAAGATGTTTCGGCTGATGGAGCCACTTCAGACTTCATTCGCCGTCTCTTCGATGGACCCTCTCCATTATTAGCACGGGAAGATTCACCCATTTAGCGGGCAACAAGAGCCGGAGTCTCAGGTTGAGAAATAATTTCAATGCACACGGCCCCGACCATATATACAAATTGAGTAGCCCTCGATAAAGGCCGAACATCAGAGCTCGGTGTTAGTAGAGCAGAAGGTGCCGGTTGACGGAACACGAGTAGAGGAGCCCTCGCCCTTTGCTCTCTCCCTGTTAACGGAGAAAAACGATCGTGTAACCAACAAGATCAAATTACAAGGCAAAGATTAAGGAAACTGTAACGAGTCAACTTACCAGTGAGAGGCTTACGCTCGTATATCTCATAGAAGGATGCCCACTCATGGACCCCCGCCGTATGGGGAAGAATAGCATTAACCCATTTGCAGATGTCATCAACGGGCGGGGGAGGCAATGTCTCAGTTGCGAACGCGAAAAAAATTTAGCAATGCCACCTAGAGAGAAACGGTCGGCCACCGCCTCGAGAGGGGTCATAAACTAGACAAAGGTAAACTTACGGGCGAAGTTCCACGTCTCGAGAAGCCCTGTTGGGTACGCCACAAGGTGCTCGGTCCTTACGAAGAAATAACTCTCCCAAAAATGACGATTAGCATTGTCGTCCATCTTCACCACCAAACTCTTTGTTCCTCGGTGACGCATATGGATTATCTAGCCTCGAATAAGTTGGGGGGCAAAAATATTAAGCATATGCCCCAAAGTGACCTCTCGACCGACGAGCTCTACGTACTTGAGCAGCACGTGAAAGAGTTTGTACACGTACGGTGAAAGCTGAGCCGTGTACACCTCGTAGAAGCGGCAGAAGTCTATCACTAGGGAGGGGAGTGGAAGCGTATACCTAACAACAAAGGGTACGCGTAGAATGCATGATACCCTGGGCGGTGCAGATGCACAATGTCCATTCCTGTCACCGGTACTATTTTAATGTGATTCAGAATTCCCCACTTGGTCTTGAGCGCTGCAATCGCGCTTCATCCATGGTAGATGATGCAGGTTCCGGAGCTTTTTGGGAGCCGCCGGTACCATTTTAATGTGATTCGGAATTCCCCACTTGGTCTTGAGCACTGCAATCGCGCTTCATCCATGGTAGATGATGCAGGTTCCGGAGCTTCTCCCAAAAAGGTTCCGGAGCTTCACCTTGGGTACGCCACAAGGTGCTCGGTCCTTACGAAGAAATAACTCTCCCAAAAATGACGATTAACCTTGTCGTCCATCTTCACCACCAAACTCTTTGTTCCTCGGTGACGCATGTGGATTATCTAGCCTCGAATAATTTGGGGGGCAAAAATATTAATCATATGCCCCAAAGTGACCTCTCGACCGGCGAGCTCTACGTACTTGAGCAGCACGAGAAAGAGTTTGTACACGTACGATGAAAGCTGAGCCGGGCACACCTCGTAGAAGCGGCAGAAGTCTATCACTAGAGAGGAGAGTGGAAGCGTATACCTAACAACAAAGGGTACGCGTAGAATGTGTGGTACCCTGGGCGGTGCAGATGCACAATGTCCATTCCTGTCGTCGGTACCATTTTAATGTGATTCGAAATTCCCCACTTGGTCTTGAGCACTACAATCGCGCTTCATCCATGGTAGATGATGCAGATTCCGGAGCTTCTTCGGCGGGGTTGTTAAAATCATTCTATAATTTTCCCGGACGGGGCAATATTTCAGCCGATGTTGAAACCCCCTCGTCTTTCGCTGCCTCCGCTCCTTCTCTAAGAATGGGTGCGTCATTTTTCGGCACCGGAGCTTCGACGGGCCTGTCAGTGTGGGAAGAAGTATCAGCCATTTGTCTCGATTAATCATAGTAAATGAGTAAGAGAAAGGGAGAGAGAAGATGGTGGCATCAATTTCTGACTGACAGGAGAATAACTCAGAAGTTTGAAGTATTAAAGAAGGTAAAGGTTTGCAAAACTCCTCTGATAAGTCAAAAAGTGTGGCAATAGAATGGTATTTTCCCCTAGTTATAGGAACATAAATGTCCTGAGCGGGAAACCCAAGAGCCGCCAATCAAAACTGATAGGGCACAAGAAACGATACGATTCTTAGGAAACGTGCGCCATAATGATAGTGGATATTCATGATGCATCGAATCAATGCAACGGTTCAACTCCGAACGGACGTAACGGTTCAATGGTATCATTGAAGCGTCATGCCGTCACATCGACCTAAGGGCCTCGCTCAAGGCGTAAACATTCAGATTTCTCCTAACTTTCGAATCGACAGAGTCCGCCTGTTAAGCCCGCTAAGAGGCGACCTCGACGGAAGGAGGGACTAACTGTATGGATCAAAATATGACCGTAGTGGTCGTCCCCAAGAGGAATGATAAGGGGTCGACCAAGCTGTAATCATGCCTAGGGGACGAGATAGCAAAGAGCACCTCGACCATCGTCGGGGTCAAATCATCGGAAAGCGTGCATCATAGAACAAGCATTGCGTTCGAGCAAACGACGAAAGGTACAGTCGTACGAAAGCGCGTTGGTCAAAGACCATTGGATAAAAGGGAAAGGAATTATATACATGGGGAGAGAGTTTAGAGAAATGGGGCATTTTTCGTAGGAGAGCAACAACAATAGAGGAATTAAGGGGAATCTCTTGTTTATCAACAATTATCGCTCTTCCCTCTCTTCATTCTCATGATTATGATGCATCTCTGCTCCGGATGTAAGCTCATCTTTCATGTTTGATGTACGATTATCACATTAATAAATCTCATACGTTCTTATTTTTCTTTTATTTTGCACTTCATATGCTTGAATCTGAAATTAATTATATTTGACTAAGATTTACCCTTTTTATTATCAATAATTAGTTCGACAAAGAGTTTTAAAATTTTTGGTCAAACACAAAGTACTTTTAGAAAACAATAATTAAAGAAGGGAAAAAAGAAAGTAAGAAGAGTAGTGCGGGGATTGTCAAAGTCAAAAGAAAGGGTAATAAAGTCACGTGATCCCCGCCACGAGGAATGTTTAAGGCGTTGCCACTATAGCAGGGGACAAAGCCAAATCTAAGCTCGCCGTACGACTTTGAATTTGTACTATGTGCCACCACGTGTATATTCTCACTTCTTTTTGTTTTTCATCCAGATAAGATATTTAATATTACTATATATTTATCATTAAAAATTAATTTCAAATGAATGCGTGTAATATTGTAATTCACAAAAAAAAAAAAAAAAAATAAGCGTTATAAAAGTAAACTTAGAGAAATGTCCCAGTAATGGTTATTGTTAATGTAAATAAAGATTTGGATAATTGGTTGACAAAGGCCGGGAGATTAGGCAATAAGAGCTCGTTTGATAGGATGTATAAGAATGACGTTTAATATGAAATATTAGTAATGTTGTTAGTCATGTTAAAATTAATTATGCTAAATTAAGAGGTCGTTTGGTAGGGTGTATAAGAATAACATTTAATATGAAATATTAGTAATGTTGTTAGTCATGTTAAAATTAATTATGCTGAAATAAGAGCTCGTTTGGTAGGGTGTATAAGAATAATTTCAATATGGAATATCAGTAATGTTATTAGTCATGTTGAAATTGTTTCTTATCGGCTGTTTGATTTGGTATATTAAAAATATCATGCATTGCATATTTATTTTATATAAATTATTTGTTTACAAAAATACTCTCAAAAAATATTAGAAAGGATTTGGAAAAGATCTTTCTCATACGAGCATTCAAACGACATACTAAGCAGAAGCGCGTAGACAAAGAGAGAGGGGCTTTTTCGAAAGGCTAAAAACTTATACTTATATAGATATAGTGAGAGTGCATATGGGATGTAG